>NC_071671.1:61070000-61300000 GCF_028554725.1 Zeugodacus cucurbitae | reverse complement strand
TGGAGTTTTATATTAAATGAGGACACGATATTTTAGTTGAATCTACAGAATAAGTAAGTCAGAATATAATAGTAATATAGTGAATGCAAGATCTGTTCAAAATCTCAAAGGTGACTAATTCAATATTGTTTTAAATTGTTAGATATTCAACTCTACTGTTGTCGAAATTTTTCCTTATAATTTGCCTATATTTCCAAAAAGAAAGTGTTCGGAGCTGCTACCCATAATGTTAACACTTCAAACTAAGGGCAATTCATGCGATCAGTGAAATATTTATGCATAAATATAAATATGATAAAATGAAAATTGCAATGTATTAATAATAGTAATCCCTGAGCGTTCGAGAGGAGATTCAAGATATTTTATTATAAAACTTGTGGCAATCGTGTGGATATAATATTAGTATTTGTATTTCTAGTACCATTCTGACGAGAAAAAGTGACTACTGTGACTAAATAAGCACAAGTTCTAACATAAAATCGCACAACTGCAGTATGAAGCTCAGCTTCTTTAGATATGCTGATATTTTTTTTTAATATTTTTTTAAATACTATAATTTATTGTAAACCAGCTATAAGTAAAGTTTTGTAATGCCTCAGAGTTTAATTTACATGAACTAAGAAGCAATCGAAAGAGAACTTGCTGAAATGATCACCACTACTTATTACCAGAGTAGATATTCATAATAAACAACTTACATTACGAATAGCAAAAACAAATAAATAAACTGCAAGACAGACATGTACATCAAAATATCTATGCCTGTGTCCAATATATACAATTGAACTTCCATATATCAAACTGCCGTAATTTGAAGTTCTCCATAACTCGAACTCTTGAATAGAAGTAAAATTTCATAAAAATTTCCTTCTATAAATCGAAATTTTTTACCAATACAAATAATAAAAATTTTAAAAATTTACTTTCGAGCTCGAAATTTTAAAAGAGTCTCTCTATATCGTATGGAGACGAAGCGAATATATGATATTACTCTTATGGATATGTCCTAAATCAAGTAAAAAAAGCATGGGATACAGACGACAAGAGCCAACATATTTTAATACATATTTTAACATATGAACATAAAACTTTATGCGAAGTACCTAAATGAATAGAACTGTGTCTAAATCTATATTTTACAGGTTTTTGAAAAATTGTACGTCTTAGTGAAAGCTTCTATAACTCTGAAGTCTTTCTAACTCGAAGTTTTTTAGTGGACTATGGCGATTCGAGTTATTGGCAGTTCAACTTTATATTTATGAAGACGTAACAGATGAAGTAAAGATGAATATTTTGAAGAGATACTCCTAAAACAAAGATTAACAGTAGATGAAGTAAAGTTGAATATTTTGAAGAGATACTCCTAAAACATAGATTAACAGTACATAACCAGAGTTTGCCTACTTTTTTGTTCGAAATTAAAAGCGTTTAATATATTAGTTATCACAATCGAAGCATCAATAATTGAAAAAATTCGTATATAAATATTAAAAATCTCCTAACAGAATTACCCCATATAGAATAAAGCTAATATAATTTAATTAAAATGTTTTTTGTGCGACATTTTTATCACATCGCAAACGGCAGCTAGACGCACGCAGCATGACTACAAATGCGATGATGTAAATCCGAGAGACGCGACGCGCTACTGCTACACAGCTTCACACTACGTTTGTGTATGTGTGTGTGTGTGGAATATAAATTATATATTTTTTTTGTGTTTTCGCCACCGAAATGCTAGCCAATTTGTTTGCCGAAATTTTATGTCATTGGCAATTATTGGCAAGCGAACCAAAGTTGATTCTTTCTTCTTTTCTCCTAGCGATTTATATATATAATATAGATGTATGTATGCATAGATATCTATATAATAATGGGTGTATATAGATGTGTGTGTGCGCACTTCTACTGCTATTTATTATTCTATTTCAGCGCTGCTTCGTGCTGCCTGTTTGGCATTTGTCGCCGCTGGCAGGGGGAATGGTCGAATGGTTCATTTTAACTCGCCATGAATTGACTTAACTTGACTTGGGTTGTGCTAATGATTTGCTGACGATTTGTGTTGGCTAGCCAGCCAGCCAGCTAGCTAGCTAGTTGTGTGTTTAACGCGCCAACTCTAGTGACTGACTGACTGGCTGTCTGTTAGACTGTCAGGCCGCGCCATAACCCGTTGAGTGGTCGTGGTGGTGTCACAGTGGTTGCTGGCAGTCGTTGTGTGTTGAGCGAGTGTGTGCTTAGCATTATTGATTAGCTAATGTGCTGTTTTACAGATGTATATACACACACACCCATATACATATAAATATATATTACTCTTTGTCTGCGCAGTATTTTTAGCAAGAATTGCTTTGCTAGAAAATCAAAAATGCGTTGGTTGAGTATTGATTTCTTATATGTTTCTCATTACAACAAAAAAAACAAATAGAATATTTCTACACAGTCACACTTACTATATACATATATATATGTATGTATGTCTGCTTACGCTTTTATGCTGAATTGAAGGTGTGGAGTGCGTGTGCGCGCGCGTCCGGAATTGGGTCAATTAAATGCAAGACTTGGAATTTATAGCTGCATGACAGTCAAAGCAGTTTTTATGTTTTTGCTTGATGCCTCGTTTTACATAAAATTTTTTACAGACGTTGCGGTTAGAAGTTACACACACGAACACACCCGAATGCCTAGAGCAGTGTTTTTTTGTCGCGATTTTCGCTTATTTATACGCTTTTGCCCGTTTCAGTTAAGCTGGTGACATTTTGGTGTCAATTTTAAATTGGACATTTAATTAATTAATTTTTTTTTCATAAAAAATATATTTTTTGTCTAAATTTATTTTATTTTTTTTTCTTATTTTGTGCGCTGCGAGTAATTTGCATTTCTAACTGCCGCCATGTTAGGCAACATCTTTGCAATTTATGTTGGGAATTTCCGTCGTCATTAATGCGAAATGTCCGAAAATATTCGCTTTTTTTTGTGTTTTCATTTTTTTTTTGGTGTTTTTCTGTTTTTAATAGCAAATGGCACATAAAGCGAATGCAGTCAGCGGCGTAGTGTAGCAAAGTGGGCATTTAAAAGCATACGAAAACCTTAAAAAAAGGTTAATTTTTGCAAAATTTTGCTTTGTAGTGGCGCAGGTAGCGAGCGCATTCGCGTAATATATAGCCTATGGAAATACTAGTGGAGTTGTAATCAAGTTCGGCACTTAAGTCTTTTGTTCGGTGTGCCTATAAGCTATTATTAATTTTGTTGTTGCACTGCTCGCATCATTAATGGCAGGCGCAGCAGAAAACTAATTTTGGGTTATCTATAGATAAAGTAGCTGACGAGCAGTTTCGGGATCCCGAAATTTAAAAACTTTTTTTACAAATTTTCAGGTTTATACTTAAACACAAGCAAATTACAACAAAATTAATTTTTATTAAATAAATTTAAAATATTTATGCCAAAACAAAGTTTCAAACATACCTTCCGCTAAAACTCAGTTTTCGGGATTACAATTAACAGGACATAAATCAACAGAATAAACAAAATATTTCTCAGTTTATTTATTTATTTAATTACTTCTTCAAAATCAATTAGAAGGTTCAGTGTTTGTATAAAAAATATTATTTCATTAATGAAAAAATATTAGTATACAAATGCAGAACTTTCGGGATTACACTTTCCGGAGACTGAATTTTTGGGACGGAGAAAATATATTTTATATTAAATTTACATATTTTTGTTTAAAAACAAAATTTTTAAACTCAGATTTTCGGGTCTACAAATTTCAAATCGCGAAATTTCGGGACTAACAAAATAGTTAAAATTCGCAAAACAACAACAATTATTAGATATGACACAACCAAATACGGCATGTCGTTACACATTATAGTAACAAAAAAAAACAACAACAAAATAACAAAATTATTAAAAAACCGCAAAAAAAATTAAAAACAATAATTAACAGCAAAAAAACAAAAACAAGAACAAAAAAATATAATTACAACTTTTGAAAATTGCAAATGTTCGCATTTTTGTTTCGGCAAACGTCATTAAAGTTAAATGCACAACTTGTTAATTATGCTACCGACAACAACAAAAACAAAAAAGTAATAACAACAACCAGCACACTTACGCGCCAACACCAAAAGGTCATCAACTGTTTTAATTGTGCTGGCATTTGTTGTTGTGCGCAAATATTTCTCAGCTGTTTGGACTTTAGTTTTGGTTTTGTTGTTGGCTTTTAATTGTTATGGAAATTTGCATTGTCTCTTTTAAGGAATTAGAAAGTTTCAGCGCTGAAATGTACAACAAAAACAATAACAAAACACTAACTATAATTATGTAACACTGATTTGGTGTCTATTTGGTGGTGCTTTGAAGAGTGCGAAATATTATGCTTTAAGCTTTTTTTATTGCATAATACCACACTGTCTATTAATGTTCGACAGCAATTAATTACAGCAAAAAAAAAAATAACCTAAACGGTGAAAATATTTGCTTCAGCTATTTATAATTTGGTAGTATATTTTCTTTCGAATACATATAAAACCTCTTTTAAGCAACCTGCATATTCATTTCGAAGTCTATTTAAACATTTTAAGCCACTTAGTCATTCACTTCCTTCTAATTTCTCTTAAAATCGTTCCTTATTGCCTTAAAACTCTCCCACTCTCTTCACCTTTATATGTCTCTTCATGCACTCATCACTGAAACTCCAACTTCAGACACACTTTGCTGTGCTGGCCTATAAGTATATTGAACTTCGAGTTAGATAATTTCTAAAAACAACAAAAAGACGACGTTATTGTAAAACTATTAATTTGAAAAGTCATTACACTTTTGCTTTCCAACCTCCTCCAATCTTCATCGACGCTGCTTTGAAGGTCTTTCACTTGGCTCTTCTAAGGCTCATGGCAAGTAAGCATAGACATTTCTACAAATTATACCAAATTATCACTAGTCATTTCACAAGCCTAATGGGCAACTAAGCCGATTTTCTTCGAAACCAAAAAAAGAAAAATAAAAAAAAAGTAGAAGAAAAAGAAAATAAAAAAAATTGCTAATGAAAAATAAAGAAAAAAAATTAATTAAAAAAATTGAAAATATTAAAAAAAAAAAATTATTTAAAAAATGTGAAAAATCACCTAAAAAATTCGCTGCGTGCGCTTCTATTCTATTTCGTTTGTTTATTAAATACTCTTTCATCACTTGCCATTCCACATTTTTGTCGCGCCCCAAAAGTGTTGTGTTACAGCGTTTGCCATTTGATGGACGCCGACCACCAGATAGTTGAGTGTTTCTTAGAATCAAAGGGGACAATTTGAGCACTGTCATATGCATACATATTATTATTTATATGTGCGAGTGATTCCATATGAATGAACGCGCAGTAAAGTTTGCAAAACAGATTGTGTGGCAGGCGGAATGCTTATTAAATTTTTGCGATTGAGCACTGTTATGTATGTATGTATATATTTTGTGCTGGAAATATTTAAAAAATTATGAATATACATAGTTATAATTTGCAAACAACAGCAGGTGTGTAATAGGAGAGCAAGTTTGTCGCTTAAGTCTTTTGTGTCAACTCAAATTTTCGTTTTTTAAAAGAATTTATTATTATATATTATTTATTTTTCATAAATAGAGCTAAATATTTCTATTTTTTGACTACTAAATATTTGACAGTGTTGCCACCTAAAAAAAATCCGTTTCACAAATTAACTAATTTCATTGAATAATTTTTGTTTGCAATCTAGAGAGTTTCCAAAAACGGCTTAATATAATATATTAAAAGAGTTGCCACCTTTCGGAAATTTCAAAACATATTTTTGAGGTAGTTAGTTAGAAAGCTTAGATGTTCGTGGTATTTAAGTAAATATTGCAAAACTGAGTTGTCATCTTTATAATAAATTATAGAAAAATTATTTTTCACTAATTATGCTTTGCATAAATTTTAACGAGTTGTCACCTTTAAAATAAATAATAAAAATTTTATTTTTAACTTCTTATGCTCTACATAAATTTTAATTTCAATATGTATTTTTATTACCAAAACCAAATTTAATAAGGTTTCCATCTTAAAAAATTCTAAGAAAAATAAAAAAAAAAATTGAAAATATATAAAAAATATTTTTATATTAATTTTCCTAGCAATTTATTGCTTGATAATATTATTTTTTGCTTGAAAATAGTTTTTATAATTTTTGGAATTCCATTAATTTCATAGAATTTAATTAAATTACTTTTCCACTAAACGCTTAGGAAATAAGTAACCAGATACGATGTGTATGTGTGGCATTAAATCTTTGAAATAAATTAGCGCCAAGAGAAATTGGAGAAGAAAAATGAGGTTACAGTCTATTGCGCAAATTTAGTGTCAGTTACCTATGGCGGTGTCTTTATGCTAATTTGTATTACTTCATGCCGAAATAAGTGCAATAAGTAGCGCTTGAGGCAGGAAAAGGCAACTAATGAGCAAGGCGGAAAAAAATTGTATTTATTTTTAGTATTTTTGTATAGCTATATGCAATAGTTTTAAAATATATTAAAAAAAAATTATATTAAAAATAAAAAATTGTAATTTATTTATATAACAAAAATTGCAACAACGTAAAATTTACACATAAAAATCAGCTGTAAAACACTTTCCGTTATTTTTTGATTTATTTAGTATGTGCACATGATTGATTGTATTAAATATTTCCGTGGGCATAATTTACGAAAATTCCGTTTCATTCACAAAGTTATGCTTTACTGCATTTTTGCCGCACACAATAATTAACACTTTACGCTTGTCTACGCTACAATTTTTTCTCAAGTGCTTTCATTTTCCAAATTAGCAGCGCAGAGAAAAAAATAAGAAATTTGGATAAAAAATGCACCACTTGAAAATGAAACCTTTGAAAATGTGTTTGAATGTAGCTGTGTATGTGTCTGCTATAAATCTAAACATTTCTCCATTTTGACTTTGAAGGAAATTTCATGGCTGAGCGCCGGCCCAACTTTTTTTTTTTTGCATTTTTCAGTCTACTGTCTGCGATTGCAATCGAAAAATTGTCTGCTTCACAAATCACAAAAAACACACACACACTTTTGTTTGTTGTTTGCAAAATGATGGTGTTTGGTAAAATTTTTGGGAAAACACTTTATTGTTAACTAGGAGAAAGAAGGAAAAAAATGGTTTATTGCACGCCACGGTCATTGCCGTTTGCGCCTAGTTAACATGCAGCCGCTGGTTTGCAACAATTTATGCGATACATATGACAGCTTCCAGTGTTTACAAGCACACACACCCTTTTCAGTTGTATGGGATTTTCCTATTGCACTTAATCCTTTGTTGAACAGCGTTTAGTTGGGCGTTTCATGTCTTAATTTGCATAAAGATGTGTGAAAGTGTTTTTGTAGATACAAAGATGTAATACTTATGCATAACACAAACATTTACAGTTATAAATACATACATACATATATGGATATTACATATGTTAATACAATGTGAGATTTACGGCGTTATTTCAGATTTATTATACACCTAAAAATATAGCAAAAAATATAACAAAAGCAAAAATATTACAAAAGTAAAAAAAATAAAAACAAACAAACAAAATTAAAATAAAAAAACACAACAACAATAAAAACAATAATTCAAAAATAACTGCATATAAATTAACCAGTCTGCCTTCAGGTCAGCGTTTGTTGCATATTTGAAATTTATTGTTGTAATTTAAAATAATTATAAACGGGAAGCTGATTAATTCTTCTGTCAAAATGTCATTTAATAAAAAACAAATTTTATTAAATACAACCTCAAACTATTTTACATAATACAACTCCTCAAATATATACAAATATTTTATTTTTACATAATATCATATGTGTTTTGAAAATATTTCCATAATAATAGCCACCGAAAATAGCTGAATTGTGTTTCGTAGGCATTTATCTGCTGTTATTGGTCACCATTTTTTCCTTTACTTTTTTTTCTGCTTTTCACCTGATTATGCATGCGTGTTGCTTGCTACACAGTCCGTTATACTATTTCAGTAAATTTCAGCCCTACGGTTAGACATTTTTTCTTTCAGTTTAGCTGCAGTTAATCGCTGGTAAACGCTTTGCGCGCTTAAGTCTTTCGTTTCCTATAGGCCGAGTTTCGCGCTTAAGTCTTTTGTATGCAAACTGGCATATATTTATATGTTTTTCATATATTTTGTGGCCCTCATGTATTCGTAATGGCGTCACACATAATTTATGAGCTTTTTAATATTTTCTCTAATTCTCTAAGCGCTGGGTATTATTACATAAACAATATGGGTATTATTGGTTCAAATGTTACTCATGATACAAATATGCACTGTATGAGGTGTGTTCAAAAAATAACGGGAATTTTCGGTTTTTTATACTCTCGCAACAAACGGTTGTTTGTAACACCCAAAACTAAACGAGTTAGATATAGGGTTATATATACCAAAGTGATCAGGGTGAAGAGTGGAGTTCAAATCCGAATGTCTGTCTGTCCGTCCGTCCGTCCGTCTGTGCAAGCTGTAACTTGAGTAAAAATTAAGATATCTTGATGAAACTTGGCACACTTATTTCTTGGCACCATAGGAAGGTTGCTTTCGAAAATGAGCAAAATCGGACCACTGCCACGCCCACAAAATGGCGAAAACCGAAAACACATAAAGTACCATAACTAACCCATAAATAAAGCTATGGAAATAAAATTTGGTGCATATTTGGATGTAATTTTTTTGGGGAAGTGGGCGTGGCCCCGCCCCCTACTAAGTTTTTTGTACATATCTCGCAAACCAATAGAGCTATATAAACCAAACTTTCTGCAGTTGTTTTTTTTATCCACTTCCTAATACAGTCCAAAAATGAAAGAAATCGGATTATAACCACGTCCACCTCCCATACAAAAGTTAGGTTGAAAATTACTAAAAGTGGGTTAACTCATTAACGAAAAACGTCAGAAAAACTAAATTTCACATAAGAAATGGCAGATGAGAGCTGCACTCAGATTTTACAAAATCGAAAATGGGCGTGGCGTCGCCCACTTATGGGTCAAAAACCATATCTCAGGAACTACTCGACCGATTTCAATGAAACTTGGTTTGTAATAGTTTCTTTACATCCCAATGATATGTTGTGAAAATAGGCCAAATCGCTTCACAACCACGCCTACTTCCTATATACCAGAACTTTGAAGACGACCTGAATCGTTTACTTTACAATATATAAAGTAAGTACTAGTGAAGATATCGGTGCAGCACTTTGCACAAATACTATGTTAATAGTGTGGCAGCCCCATTCTAAAAATCGCCGAAATCGGACCATAGGTTTTTAAGGCCCCATATATCGAACACGAGGACCTCGGTGCTTCTAACCTAATATTAGGGGGTCCAACTTTCAATGGACTTTATACAATGTATATGACGAATATGTGGGTCAAATTGTGTATTATACAATATAAATAAAGTTAAATAAATAAATTGAGAGAGTATAAAATGTTCGGTTACACCCAAACTTAGCCCTTCCTTACTTGTTTTTTTTTAATTTTTGTTTTTTGTTTATTTGATACTTTGCACTTATGCCAGCGCTTCTTCTAATCGTCGAAACACTTTTTAAACTTGATTTTTGTGTTAGCGATTTTCGTATGCTTGTAAAACGACGGTCCTCTTCGGTTCTGTGCATTTTTAGAAATAGGAAAAAGTCAGACGAAGTCATATTAGGCTTTCGCAATTGTTTTGAGTTCGATTTTTTTTTTCGAAAATGAAATATGAAATGTCGCTAAAACCGTGTTATCTTCATTTATCTGATTTGTGATCTTCCAGAAATGCCATATATATTATACATATTTTCCTTCAATGTAGGATTGCCTAAAATTATTTTGAAATATGAAGTCTTAGATAATCATGAAAAAAAAAAAATATAAAGATAAATACAGTGAATACTCAAATCATATATTTTGAAAATTTTTTTTCTCCAAAATGAAACCCGCCACAAGTGACTTCAAGCTTGATTGATTCAAATTGCATTAAATATCCATTTATTCCATTGAATAGACTGCGCTTTGCGTTCACTTTACCACATAATATACAAGTAAATGTTTTATATATTATATATTCGAATTCGCACACGTCTTGTTTCCGCATAACTGCCACATTTTAATGTTGTTGCCTTATATGAGCTTGTGAGCGCAAATACCAACAGAAATGCAACTATAGATACAAGCAGAAAAGCTCCACCAGCTGGCTAAGCAATTGTGCGCGCCTTTTCGATTTCGATGTTGCACATTTAACAAGTAACGGTATATTTCATGAAAACATATAAAAAAAAGTTGGGCATAGTACATATATAAACTGTATTATGGCAATATATAAATGTAGCAACAAATATGGCGAACACATGTATTATGTATATTCAAAAAAAATTATAACAAAAATTTAAAAAATAAAATTAATAAAAAAAAATAATAAAAAAAAGTTAATAATAATTAAAAAATTGCAATTTAATATTGAAGCTAGAAAAAGCGCCACTGATTATATAGCGGGTAACTGGTTAAGCGCAGCTGGTGAGCGTGTTAAGCTATGACTTGCATTAGTAGCAAGCAGACTGACCAGTTGGGCGGTGGTCTGTTAGGCGGTCAGCGAGCTGTGCTGCTGTGGCGTCAGGCTTGTCATGCGAGATTGACTATTGACTGGCAGCCAGACGTGGCGTTTTTCGTATTTGTAATTTGGAGCCAAAAATATATTATAACTATGCACTTATATGGAGGAGCATTTGTTATTACTTGATTATGCTTGCAAGAGATTAAGGCAGCGGCGCTTTTAGAATTCCACTAATGTCGGCTGAGTCCTTTGATCAGTTTAACAGTGTCTTTTTGGTGCATTTTAATTGAGTTGCGGCTTTGGGTGGTACATAAAACAAAGAAGCTTTAGCAAAAACCTTTAATTTTTTTTATTGAAAAATTTTCTTTATACCAAATTACAAGTTTTTTACTTTCTTCATGCTCAAGTATTCAATTCTCATTTATTCATTTCTATATGCTATATTTAAGTATATAATCTACTACTAAGTAGCGCATTCATTAGCTGCAACCATAAATTAACACAACGCCAGTCAATAATCGTAACAAAAGTCTAAAGACTGATGTGGAAAAAATGAAAATGAAACACTGCCTCTTTGAAAATCATATAGTTGAAAGAAGAGCGTATGTGAAAGCGGCAGTGGCACCGCCTTGGCGCTCAGCGCAGCAATGGTAGCAGTGGTCGATGACCATTGACAGCATTTGTTCGCTACTGTTGTTACAATTGCAACTGTAGTTGTTAACATGTGAATTGTTATAACTAGTTGTTGTTGCTGTTATTAGTTTAACACTTTTTTGTGTGGAAATCTGGTCTTATATATCATATGTATGTAATAGCAAAGTCTCTCACCACACTTGCAACAGCAAATAACAAAAGTAGATATGGCTAATAGAAAATTATATTTTGAATTTCAAAATGGTTAAAGAAAAATAATATTTATTTTGGATTTGGAAAGCTTCATGATAAACAATTTTGTGTCTGCTATCCTTCTAGAGGTAGGCTAGCTTTTCTGAGTTGTACTTTACTCAGATGAAAGCTTCAATTTAATTGATAGAAATATGATTAACGTTCATTTTCGCATTAATGAGTAAAAAAAAAACAAAATTTCCGTATTTGCAATGCGAAAAAATATTTAAAAATGTCTTCAGTTTCCCTGGTAGGCACAAAAATAATTCTATCAAGAAATGAACCTAACAACTGTTATCAATTTATACGTATGTCAATCTCACTCAGAATTATATTTCGTCTTTATATTCCAGAAATTTATGAACAAATACACACAAGCATATTTGTGCAAAATTTATATATTTATATCTTGTATTTAATAGCTATTACTACATATTTGTGCGCATGCGCTGTCAAATTGACGCCCACCATGCATAAAGTGTGCAAATTTTTATGCGAATTGCAGCCATTATTCACACCTACCCAATTTCCTAGCAAAATATGGTAAGGAAAGCTTAAATTAAAACGAAATTCATGGTAGTTTGAAAGGAAAATGTTTCACAGAGGAAATTCATATGAATAAAAAGCAGTAAAAACATGTCTATGTAAGTTAAAAATTAAACACAAAACATAAAAACCGTGTCTATTTCAGTAAATTGATATGTGGCATGCCACACAAAATTATTTGAAACACGCCATTGTCGACTCACGCAGCGCACGCGTTAAATTTTCGGTCGTTAAACAGCGAAGATGCGTGCATGACGGCGCGTGTAATGCTCACTTTGGCGCTTCTGGATTTTTAATTGGAAAAATTTGAAATGGAAGTCTACACATATACGATCCATATTCACATATAAAAACACATATTCTGCTTTTAGGCCCCACAATCAGTTAAAAAAAATTTGTAATTTTTTAAATACGGGATTCTGTTGAGTATTTAAGACATGGAAGGACGACGTAAATCCACTTAAAGGGCCTTTCTCTATAATGAGCTTCACAAAATAATCTTGGTCAGAAACTGTTTGTCAAAGTTTCTATTGGATGGTTAAGGAATGTATACTGTCCAAAAGGTGGTCATTATATTGGACATTCCCATAATATTTTTGTCCTTAGATATATTTTCATCTATAATTTCTCAACAAAGTATCTCTTTTGCAGTCATATTAAGACTGATATTTCTAGTCAGTGATTGTTAATTGTTATTGCAATCCCTATTGTCTTAAGGCCATTTTCGCCTTTTCTGAAATAAATTTTAACCAAAAATCGAAGTAAATATTATATGTTGGAATGGTTCAAGTACCCTGGTTCGAAATTTCTCTAGATTCCGAGAAGCTTTTGTTATCACAGTTTCCAGCTCACAAGTGTGTCTTTTGTTACAAATTTATCAAAATAAATTTTCCGAACTCTATTTCGAAATCTAGCGTGAGCCTTTCACCGGAAAGAAGTACCAGCAAGAGCTTATAGCAAGTCTTTCCTCTATACATTAGCTAGTTCTTTTGCATATAAACATACTAACAGACCGCTCCGGTTTCGCACGGGTTTAAACAAACATTTCAAAAGTTATAAGTTTTTATACACTTATACACACTCTCCCATACACATGTATGTAATTTGCCGTTTCATTTGTTTGTTCATTTTAAGAAAAGGAAAATGAGGAAAATTCGAACATGAAATTATATTTTATTTCGAATGAGTTAAAACTTGATAACGACCTGTTGTCTTTGGTGTCCGTTGTATTTATGAAGGCGTTGGGAACCCTCAGAGTTCGACGCTTTAGGGCGAGCTTTTATATTTCTAAAATTTTGTTCTTCAAGCCGATGCGAATGCTCCGTATTCGACTCACAAGCGCGTACTTAGGAGGTTTTGAAAGTTTGTTCAGCAAGCAGCTGCGAGCGTTCGTTACTCGACTCTCTGGCACGCGATTGCGATGCGAAGAGAATGACTTGCAAGACGATTTTCAATTTCAGATTAAGATTCTCCATCATAGACTCTTTTTGATACCCTCACCTGTAGTTGAGATTCTAGCAATAAATATAGCCTATGTTACTCGGGGTGAATGTAACTTTCCAATGGTGAAAGAATTTTTTAAATCGGCACAGTAGTTTTCGAGTTTATCCATTAAAAACATACATACAAATCTTTCCTCATTATAATAGTAGTATAGATAATATGTGGTATAATATTTTGTCTACTTTAAAAGACCATACCATGAAAAAAATAAAAGAAAATCATTTCAATTACCTCAACACGACCGAAGTTTCACTCGTTTCAACTGCCTTTGTGCTATTCTAAGCATATTTCTATTCATTACATTCATTGGCGCCCCTCTCTCAGTCAGCAGACTTGCCGTTAAGTGATTGAGTAGGCAGCAAAGCGCTTAAGCGAAATGCCAAAGCATTAAACAGCTTTGCTTTGTGGCATGTGTTGCATGATTTGACTACATTTGGCATTTGACAATCCAAACAATTCCTGCGGCGCATATTAATTTCCCTAAGTACTCACTTACATAAGCCACTTTTCCACCCACACACATGGAAATTGACGCGGCGCATGCGCATGCGTATGTGTCATGATACGAACGAAAATGCGAGACTTATTGTGCTTGTTGCTGGTGACAAAGCGTGGAAAACGCAGCGTCAAGCGTTCAAATAAGGAACAATGAAACAAACATTTAAAAAATAGAGCAATTTGCATGTCGAAATGCAACAGTAAAATACCAAATCCATAATGATGACATTCAGCTCAAGCCAAGAGAAAAAAAAGAAGCTTACAAAACGGACTAAACAAAAGCTGCGAAAGTTAAGTTTATGTCATGGAGGATTTGCCGTAAATGTTTTCAAACATATTTTCTTTAGATTGTACAAAAGTTATGCGCATTTTGAGTGCTCACATGTGGGCGATTCCATTTTTGCTCGAATTAACTTGGTGCGCGCCTGCATTTCTATGGCTGCTGCTGCACCTCAAAGGCATAAAGTTGCATTCGTTTGTCTGTTGGCCATAAAAATTGACACACATATGTCAACTATAATATTGGCAGTAGTGCAGTAGCCGCAGCAGCGACGGCTATAAAGATAAATTTCGGTGAGATTTGTGTGCGCATTGTTTGCGCTTATTATCTGTGGCGTGTGTGTGAAATAGCTTTGTAAGCGCGTAAGTGACAGTTGTCTGTGGGCAATATTCAAAATGTGTCGAACAAAATATTTGAAATGTGCAATGTCGCCCACATGCAACATGCGGCAGGCATTACTATTGGTATGATAATTGTAGGCGCATGTGCGGCTTTTGTCTTGGGTGCTTTTTTGAAATGTAAGTTAGGCGGCGGTATTTAAATAAGGTATTATGGGGGTACACGTTTATATTGTCAATTTTCCTGTATATAGTTCAATAGTTTTTTCATTCAACTTGCATAACTTTCATGTTGCTAAGCATAATACTGTGATAAAGAAAATGATATTGTCTTGTAAATAATATAAAGTGAAATACATTTACTTTGCATTAAATTTATTAATGTGCACCATTTTGTTTGGTAATTTGATGGCATAGGTTCATAATGCCTCTTTCATAGTAATATACGTTCTTATTGGCTAAAAAATGGGACGGTTGATTCTCTCAATCTTCTCACTGGACGAATTTTTTATGAGCAAAATCTTTTGCCATAAACAGGAACAGGTACTTATCATTTGGTGCCACGTCTAAGCTATAAGGGGATGCATAAGAACCTCCCAATCAGGCTGTCGGAGCTTCTGTCGAGTCACTATCGATATATGTGGCTTGGCGTTGTCCTGATAAAACCCAACTCCCTTCCTAATGGGCAAAGCTGACGGCCAAAATGCTGACAGTAGAGTAGCAGTTCCCTGGTAATTCCACCTAACACTCTCGTCAATTCTTGCTTGACCACAATTTGATTCACCTCACCGTGACATTTTCGTTACTGAACCACTTTTCTTCACCAATAAAACATCTACTTTAGAAATGGATTGATGTTGAATACACGATAATCGAATGGTTTTTTAGGAATTGTTTTGACAATTACCTATTTGAGGTAGGACTTCTTTACTGTTATTTTGCTAATTTAATACATATCTCAAGTTTTCATTTTTGTCTGAAGCAAGTAAGCAAATATTTTTCTTAAAAAGTGATCAATTTTAAACAGCTTTTTAAAAAACAAATTTTTGGAAGCACCTCAAAAATTGATTTTATATTTTGGGTTTAAAATACCGTATAAAAAATTGGATAGACATTTTTCAAATTATTCAATAGAAGATATCTCACGTCAGTCTGTGGAATATCTATTTAGGAAGATGTATTTTAGTTTTCAAGTCAATCGGTTAAATAGTTTTTGAGTTATCGTGTACACCCTCTGTGGTTTTGAGAAAAACTCAAAAGCAGAAAAAAATGTACTCTCGACGCGCACCCACCGTGCTGACTTCTAATGATCATAACTTTCGTAATTATTGAGACATTGTTTTCGCAGACATCTCTAAATAATCGTTAGTATATAGACTTTGAAATTAAGCAAAAATAAAAATAAATAAATTTTTTTGAATATTTCAACCCCTTAAATGTTTTTTTGTGTAAGGTTTAGATCCTGGGTAGTCGAAATAGTGCTCAGGGACGTCGGACTCGACGATTTCCATTATTTGATCGATATTTCCCTTGACTCTCCAGACCATCAAAATCAAACAAACAAACGAAATTGACGATAGTATCAAACCCATATAACGGGTGATTTTTTTGAGGTTAGGATTTTCATGCATTAGTATTTGACAGATCACGTGGGATTTCAGACATGGTGTCAAAGAGAAAGATGCTCAGTATGCTTTGACATTTCATCATGAATAGACTTACTAACGAGCAACGCTTGCAAATCATTGAATTTTATTACCAAAATCAGTGTTCGGTTCGAAATGTTTTTATCGACAAATTTTGTTCAGCGATGAGGCTCATTTCTGGTTGAATGGCTACGTAAATAAGCAAAATTGCCGCATTTGGGGTGAAGAGCAACCAGAAGCCGTTCAAGAACTGCCCATGCATCCCGAAAAATGCACTGTTTGGTGTGGTTTGTACGCTGGTGGAATCATTGGACCGTATTTTTTCAAAGATGCTGTTGGACGCAACGTTACGGTGAATGGCGATCGCTATCGTTCGATGCTAACAAACTTTTTGTTGCCAAAAATGGAAGAACTGAACTTGGTTGACATGTGGTTTCAACAAGATGGCGCTACATGCCACACAGCTCGCGATTCTATGGCCATTTTGAGGGAAAACTTCGGAGAACAATTCATCTCAAGAAATGGACCCGTAAGTTGGCCACCAAGATCATGCGATTTAACGCCTTTAGACTATTTTTTGTGGGGCTACGTCAAGTCTAAAGTCTACAGAAATAAGCCAGCAACTATTCCAGCTTTGGAAGACAACATTTCCGAAGAAATTCGGGCTATTCCGGCCGAAATGCTCGAAAAAGTTGCCCAAAATTGGACTTTCCGAATGGACCACCTAAGACGCAGCCGCGGTCAACATTTAAATGAAATTATCTTCAAAAAGTAAATGTCATGAACCAATCTAACGTTTCAAATAAAGAACCGATGAGATTTATGCGTTTTTTTTTTTAAAAAAGTTATCAAGCTCTTAAAAAATCACCCTTTACCATATTTATATGTTTGTCTTTATCAAAAGAAATATATTAATATTGTGTATTTCAAATAAAGCTAAAGCAATACTGAGTCAAGCATTGATTATGATGTCAAATAATTTTTTAATACGAAATTTTATCTTTCTAACGCCATATAGCGTAACTCGATCGTACTTCTACAATATTAGGACACATTACTTGAATCATCTATTGAAAAAGCAATGGATTTCCTTTTACTAAAACCTTTAATTTTTTTTTTCTTTTGTAACGCTTTGTCTTTTCATAGTTTCATAGTTTAATTTGTAGTTTGTCATATTAAGATATTTAGTACGTGTTTGATACGAAATAGTTAACATTATCCACTTAATACAATGGAATTCAATCTGGTTATGGAAATTAATGTTAATACTGCATACCTTAGCAGCATACTCGTAATCATATGCAGCTGTACAAATGAGTATGTGCTTTTATAATTATTAATCTGCATGCAAATATGTATGTACTTTCACAAATTCACTATGATTTAAGACAATAAAAACTTCAAAGGTTTAGTGATAAGATATGACGGACGAGTAAATATGCAAAGACGTGCATTAATATGACAATAAGCATACACTCGTACAAAGCGTTTTAAAGCTGGAAAATATCTACAGGTTTTTTATACATTCTATTTAACTACAACACTTTGCAGCAGTTAAAAGTACAAACGAGTAGGCAGACATACATACATATACATATGTATATACATAGGCATATATGTAGGTATGTATGGAAGTAAGTGCGCATGAGATGCGTGGCAGATGCATATCGCTTGTGTAGAGAGAGAGAGAAAAGCACGTGCAAGCCATAAAAAGTAGCATGAAGGAAAGTAAGTAAGTAAGTAAGTAGCAAGTAGGCAATAAAACAATTGTAATAAAAGCAACAATTTAAGCGTGCAATGACGCATGCTACACGCCGAGCGGTAGTGACTAAAATCCAATACTAAAAACTATATATGTGATGATAGAGTAGGGGTTGCTATGATGTCTCATAGCCTCAACAAAAATATAAAAAGTGGATATGCATATGTGAGAAGCAAGACGGCCTACAGGTGATTGACCGTTTAACTCGTGTGTTTACACTGTAGTAAAGCAACAATAATAAACAATCACTGCTGCAATAACAGAGCGCATCTAATGAATGGCAAAGACATTGCTAGAAATATTAGAAACAACTTGTTAATCAAGAAACAAAAACAAAAACAAAAACAACGTATTATGCTTATAACAATAACTCGCTGGAAAGACACTCATAAATATGTATACATATGCATATACTTCCAGCCAACTATTAAAAAAAATCATAACCAGCAATTGACTTCTCAAATATGTCGTCGATAAAAGCAAAGTAGAAAAACAGCAACAATAAATAATAAAAAAGTTCTTCACTTCACTTGACTTGCAACTCTTTCATTCACAGTCACTTTGACAGCTGGACAGAAATTTTTTTTTGATATGTAGAAAGCGACTCGTCTGCCAGAATGAGCTATAAATTATATATGCAAGGCACATAAATCGCCAACTAAACATATGGCACTCGTACTTATATAAGTGATAAAAAGTTTGTAAAAAGTCATGTATATAGAATACAAGCCAAGAATAGTTACTATGGTTGGCAGAATGCTTGGCCCACTTCAACGCTTTTCTACGGTCTTAAACAAAGCTGACTATTAGTACTCACTGTGCTATACTCGAATTGCTGCTAGTTCATATAAAAAGCCATTGTATGTATGTAAGCCTTAAGTATTATTTATAAATAACTTACGGCCGATACTCGCATTCATTCATAAAAATTTTTGCATTTCGTATAGAATTTCAGAGTACATATTGGTTGCGAATTGCTTGTATGGCGGTTACTTCGTGAAAGTTTAATTGTCAACAAATTCTATTTTGGTTTAGTATAATCGGTATGGCTAATGCAAGTTTTATAAGAAATTCTTGAAATTAAGTTTTTATTTTTACTTTCACAAGTACTTGCAGCTTTTTTCTGAAACAATTAAGTAAACAGGCGAGGAAGGGCTAAGTTCGGAAGTAACCTAACATTTTATGCTCTCGCAATTTATGTATGTAATTCTATTAAAATAACACACAACTTGACCTATATATGTAGTATTTGGAAACTGGAATAATTCCTGCACCGATTTTAACTACTTTTGCCCCCAAGTTATCTATATAGCTACATTATATCTAAGATTATTGATCTGATTTTGCCGATTTTTGATATATTAACCTGTATTTTCGATAAACTATTATTTTTTCCAATGGCACTGAGGCCTTTAAGTTCGATATCTGGGGCCGTGAAAATGTATAGTTCGTTTACGACAATTCCTAAATGAAGGTAAAGTTTTTTTCCGGTATCTTCATTGGTTCTTTATACATATATTGTAAAGTGATGAAACAGATTGGCTCCTAAATTTTATTATCTGGGAAGTAGGCGTGGTTTTTAACCGACTTTGCCCTATTTCATCGATACCATCAAAGCTTAAAGAAAATATTATGTATAAAATTTCATCAAATCGGTCGAGTATTTCCTGAGTTATGATTTTGATCCATGAGAGGAGGACGCCATGCCATTTTTCATTTTTTATAAAAAAACTGAATGCAGCTGTTTTCTGCTATTTCTTCTATAAAATCTGGTGTTTTTGATATATTTCCTTAGTAAGTTAACATAGTTTTAAAAAATTGTGTGTGGATTTCACCTATATTCATAGTGTAAAAGGAAATGAGTCTAGTAGGCTTATAAAAAAAAATATTTGAAGACGGTTCCAAAGTTGTTGAAACAACCTTTCTAATGCATTCCCTTCACTTTGAAACACGCCTTACGTAAATTCTATGCAAGTGTGTTGCCTAATGCTAACATTCCTATCTCTTTCATATATTACAAGCATTTATTACACTCAAAACTAGTGGGATAAAATTTGCTGACATTTATAGTTGTCGCACCTTTTGCAAAAACAAACACAAGCACAATAAAGTATACCAACAACGGCAAAATATTGAAATTTTGTTTCAGCAAAAAGTCATACGTCACGATTTTTGTGGCAATCGAATGCCGATTACCGATTGACAGCGACAGATGACTGCGATCGGTGCGTTCGATAAGCGCATCTTCACTCACTCTCGTTGCATGCATGCCGTCAACAACAAGCACACATTATTGCACAACAACAAACACTTTCTATTTCATTTGAGTCGCTAGAGTCATGGCGCTTCCCTAGCAAAACAGCACTTATTTAGCAACATAAAAAGTAAAAAAATCGATGCTTGAGCCTTAGAAGTATCGCCGTGCGGCAGATAAAAATCAATGAAATTCATCAAATTCAAACGAGAAGCGAAGAGTAGAAATATTGCTAAGCGACAAATGCGCGATTCACGCAAGCCAACAGCCGGTGGGTTGACAGTCGATTTTTGCTAATATTTAGCAACAACAACAGTAGCAGCACAGTGTGGCGCCCACATTCGCTAGCAGCTTGCAAATCGTGCTCGTGTTGCCTTGTAATCGGCGCAGCATTATTACGATTACACCGTTATCGTTTGTTTGGTTTATTTGTTGTTGTTGACGAGAGGATTGTGGGTTTTTTGTCAATAGCTTCTATTGTTGTTGTTGTTGTTTGTTATTTAGCGTTTGTTGACAAAATGTCAACATTGCGATTAGCTGCTGTAATTGGCATAAAGAGGCATGTTGAAACGCGCCTGCGTGTGGGTGAATGTGTGTAGGCGAGTGGATGAGTAGTAGATAAAGGCTCTTAGCGGTTTGATGTGCACAGTGGTATAGGTGTAAGGTAAAATGGATTTTTTTTTTGGAGTTGGAAGGGATTAAAAAATTAATATATAAATAATAAATGCTAATAATTAAAATGTTTATGGAACCAGACTTTGATTGCTTACAATGAAACCGTGTTCTTCTAATCTTGTTTGATATGACTGGAAATTTTATAGGAAATTCAAATTTTGTATAGGTATTTTAAAATCTATTTTTACTTGATATTTCATAGCTGATCCAATAATTAAATTGGAATATCAATTGTGGCGATATGTTATACGAATTATTTTTATTATTAATTATAGAAATGTTTGTACTGATTTTTGTAGAAAAAAATCATAAGCTGGCGTTAAATTTTTTAAAAATTAAAATTTATTATTTATTTTTATTTATTGGAGAAGTATATTAATATTTATAATACTCTTAATAGCTCAAGTTAATGTCATTGAATATTTAATATATATTGAATAGAATTTTTGTAAGAAAATTGTTTATACTATTATTTTTATCGTTAGTAGTTTATAGGTAATTCAAAATTATTTAACGGATATTATAATAAAAAATATTATGGAATTATAGGAAGTTCAAAATTATTTTTATAGCAAAAAATAATGATAAATTATAGGATATTAAACTATATTTAACGGATTTTAATACCAAAGCAATACTTACGATATCCGCATTTTTTCATAGGATTTATATATTATATATATTTTATTAAATTTAAAATACCATAATATTAAATTTTATTTTTTCTGATTTCAGGTAACGCCAACATTGTGATTAACAATTTCGTAATTAAATTTAGAATAATTTAGCCGGTGGGTAAGTTCAGACTACTAAAAATTTCCTTGCATTTCCTAAAATTGGTTTTGTCTCAGAAAAAAATTTGCATTTAAAAAACTAAAATATATATATATTTTAATTTTTTATAATTATTAAATTACTATAAATATTTTTTTTTTTGTAAATATTGGCTATTTTATTTCAAATACAAATATTTTAAATTAACTCACAGTTTAAACTGTTATGCAACTATCAACTGGTTATATAACTGTACAGTATTGTACATTGCAAATGTCACCAGCTGTCACTCAGCTACCTCCTGTCTACCTTGTTGTACATCGCTCCTTCTTTGCCATTTTACACTTGAATTGTTTCCCAGGCTGCAGTTTGGAATCAATAAAAGATTTTGCAATTGCTGCACCCAAAACAATGAATGAAAGTAAAAGTGGAAAAAACGAACACGAATTTTATTGAAAGCTGGCAGCTTTATTTTTCTTATTAATTAAACTAAAAAAACAATTTAATTGTATGATAGAGTGATTGTAATTATGTGCATATCAAGAAAAAAATCTTTCACCTCAAGCAATGAGGTGTTATTTTATGATACTGTGATTAAGAAGGCAATATAGTTGTTATTCAAACTCAAAGCTATAAAAAATTATGGATTTATGATCTTTTTATGACAAATTATATCTTTGAGAGACTACAGCGAAAATTTGTACGATTTGAAATTTACTTTCTTTAAATTTTGATCAGCTTACTTCAAATTTTGGCCAAGTCTTCATATTAAACGTATTTTAGTATTAAAATTATAAGCATCACTTGGACTTAATATTTAATAATTAAATGGTATAGTGTAGTTATATAAAAATATAACATATTTTTGATATAAAAATTATTTTAAAAATATTTTTATTTGAATTAAGAGTATATATTTAATAAAAAAAAAAATATTTTATTTTAGTTTAAAGTTATAGCTTTTTGTTTGATATAATTTTTAAATTTTGTTACTCAGGTGAAAAAAAATATTTCTTAGAATTTATTTAATAAAAAACAAGTAAGGGAAGGCTAAGTTCGGGTGCAACCGAACATTTTATACTCTCGCAATTTATTGAAGAAATTTAACCAATACATATATGCGGAATAAAGCTCACCGCAGTTTTGAAAAACCTATAATTAGGTATATGGGAGCTAGGAGAAGATACTTTTGAAAAACCAACAATGAGGTATATGGAAATGTTATGACCCGATTTTAATAATTTTTGGAACAGAGACACACTATTAGAAGAAAACAATTTCCTCTGAATTAAATTGAGATATCTGAGATATTTACCCATATTTTCGGTTAAAATTTATCCTTAGGTGCTGAGTTCAACATGTTCGATATCTGGGGCCTTGAAAAGTTATGGTCCGTTTTCGACAAATTTTTCACAAGTGAAGCCAGAGATGATATGCACTAATTGTGTAAAATTTTATTCCGTTATCTTCATTGGTTCCTTATGTTTACATTATAAAGTGAAGGAATAGGATGGATTTCAAAATTGAGTTATAAGGAAAGTAGTAGTGGTTGTGAACCGATTTCGCCCATTTTTTGTCCGTGTTATCAGGGTGTCAAGAAAATATTATATACCGAATTTCATTCGAATCGGTCGAGTAGTTCCTGAGATATGGTTTTTGACCCATAAGTGGGCGATGCCACGCCCATTTTCCATTTTGTAAAAAAATCTGAGTACAGCTCCCTTCTGCTATTTCTTCTGCAAAATTTAGTGTTTCTGACGTTTTTCGTTAGTTAGTTAACCCACTTTTAGTAACTTTCAACCTAACCTTTGTATGGGAGGTGGGCGTGGTTATTATCCGATTTCAACTATTTTCATGGTGTGTGGTGGGGTATGTAAGAGACCCGACTGCAGAAAGTTTGGTTTATATAGCTTTATTAGTTTGTGAGTTAAATACAAATAAACGATTTGTGGGCGGGGCAACGCCCACTTCCCCAAAAAAAATTACATCCAAATATGCCCCCTCCTAGTGCGATCCTTTATTCCAAATTTTACTTTTATATCTTCATTTATGGCTTACTTATGACACTTTATGTGTTTTTCGCCATTTGTGGGCGTGGCAATGGTCCGATTCTGCTCATTTTCGAACTTGATCTTCTTATGGTGATCACTTTGGTATATATGACTCTATATCTAACTCTTTTAGTTTTAGGTGTTACAAACAACCGTTATGTGAACAAAACTATAATACTATCGTAGCAACTTTTGTTGCGAGAGTATAAAAATATATAATTTCACTTAAACCTTTCTTTTCATTATTACTAAATTCTTGTATTGCTTAAGTACACACAAATCCACTTTAAAGCCACCAATTAACCACTCTGAGTATGTCGACAGCAACAAGAAAGCGTTCTGCAACGCCCACACACAACAGATCGCTTATCCCAAAAACCGTTAACCATGTACAGCGCACCTCACACGTCAGTGTCAACTTCACCAATCCACGTCACTGTCAGCATCGGCGGCCTTAAACTGTCAACACTCGAGCGTACATTTGCCCAGTTCCAAGCAACTGCTAATTCCCACTGTTGGAACACTCAGTCTTTGTATGTGTGTGAGTGCAAGTGTGTCTGCGAAGTGCGAATTTCACAAGCAATACAACAAAGTGTCAAATGCAAATATTCATAATAAACAATATTTATATTTAAACAAAAGCGAATAACGCTAAAAATCTTTAATTTTCGCACAAAAACAACAATGCACCAGGCGCTCATGTAAATGTAGACACTCACGTATGTGTGTGTAAGCTACATGCGAGAATGCCGCCGGTTAAGACAGACAGGGTGCGAAGTGCGTGCCGTGCGACGAGCCTTTTGTCATTCTTTATTATTTGATTTTGATATTTGCTCATTTGTTTTTTGTTTATTTGTTATTTGCATTTCGCATTTATTTTTGTTTGCCTTTTGGTTTTCTAAGTAAGCGATAGCTTTACCGTTAGGTGTACTGACCGCAAGTGTCAAATTATTGACATGAATGCTAAGCGCTTCTTCGACTTCTTTGCCTTACTTTGCCGCTTTGATTTTTATTGTTCTCGCTATTGTTGTGGTGTGGTGTTTATTACAGTTATCAAAACAATAAGCGTAAATAATATTAATTTAAGTGTTATGAAATAGTCTTTTATTGTAGTGTGAAATTCTCACAAGCAGCGAAACCGCGATTTTTTTTCTTTTTTTTTGGTTTTTTGTTTTGAATTCTGAGACGCCCTCAATTTGGGGTTGATTATGTGGAAGAAGGTTAGCATATTGATTTCAAAATTTTTGTTTTTTTTTAGATAATAGAGATCTGATCTGATATCTAATTGGGAAATATAAATCTGAAAGCACATACTTAAAAATTTCTGAAAAAATATGTTGAGTTTATTCAGTCAGTCAGTGACATCCCTGGGAACTGTGTGGCAGATGAACTAGCCGGATTGGGCACCACACTGCAGTTGGAGGCCGATAAAGTGGCAAGCTATATACCTCTGGGAACCAGCAAATACTTAATCGATAAACATGCAGTAGATACGGCTGAATCATAATGGAAACAAGTAACGACTTGCTCCGTAAGCAGACAAACGTGGCCAGACTGGAATAAGAGCCGTACTTGTCGCTTATTGAACCTCTTAAATTTCTTCTATGAAACAAGAACCCTTGTAGGGGTGTTAACGGGACACTGTCTGATTGGGAGACACGCCAGCAGACTGGGGATACCTTTCAATGATTACCGCAGAAGCTGCAAAGAAGAAGAAACAATTACACACCTTTGTGGATGCAAGGCTCTGTACAGAAAAAGAATCGCAACTATTGGACGCGGTTTTCTCGAGGATGTGGGCGAAGTTGCTCATGTCAAATTGTGTGAACTTTTTCACTTTATCAGGACCACAGGGTGGTTCAATGATGACTCGATAGTGTGAGATATCTCAGTCCCAGTGGTATCACAATGTACCTCCCAAAGGCCTAGGTGCGTCGTTTGACAGCCACTTAACCTAACCTTATTTGTCAGTCAGTCGAGTTGGAGACTTTTGAGATTTAACTCAGCTCAGGAAGGTGTTTTTAATCAATTGTTAAATAAAAATCGAGGCTCTCCGAATTTTCCGTTTCAGCAGCACGAAGTTTCAGTACTTAATGCATGCAAAAATTAAGCATTTAATTTAACTAAAGAAAATAATAAAAATATTATTAATAAATATTGATAAAATTTGCTTACGAAGACTCAACTTCCTTTCCTCATTCCGAGAGCTACCTAAGCACTACTCGCTTAAAATTCTGAGTACTTTATAATCACATGACACTTATGCACTTATTCAAGTAGACTCCACAATTTAAAAACAATTTTCAGATTTTTAAATTTTTTTTTTAGATTTTTTATAAAAACTTGAAGGGACTGCAACGGTTGATCGCCAGCACTAAATGCAGATATGTAAATGCCGCTGTCAAGCACTGCTATTCTAGATCATGAATAAAGCATGCATACATGCTACAAAATTAAAAAAAATGTATATGAAATTATATATATTTAAATACGTACCTTTGTAGCGCACTCAACCGTTGTTGGCAACATTTTAACATTTCAGTCTCATTTGTATGCTCGAGTGCCTTGAAAATTTGTTGACATTGTATGCATTAAATTCTGTTTCATTGCGCCTCTTTTGTTTTTGTTCTCGTTATATTTTTTTGCTTGTGTCGCGTAGATCAACTTGTGTTGTTGTGGTGGATAACAGTTTTGCAATGTAAATGCATTCGTAAGCGTTTAGCTGGTGTGTAGGCGTTTTCATTGCATTCTAGTTTGCTCTGCTTTGCTTGACTAGTTGCTGTGCTGTGCTGCTGATTGGCTGTGATAGCGGTTTGTAGCCTTCTGTTCGGCGTCGCCTTCGCACTAAAAAATTTATAGAGATAAACTGATATATGCATGTATGTTGTTGTTGTTGTTGTTGTTTTTGTATTTTTGTTATTTATTTTAATATGCACTCTGCATTTAAATGCAAGTGTTACATATACTCGCTGTTGACGATTTGCCCGACGAGTTCGTGTCTTAAGTCTTTTGTTCGTAGGCATTGCTTTACACTAGAAGTAGTGGCAATGTTCAGGCATGTTTTGATTTAATTATGTCAGCAATGCTTTGATTCATGTTGTTGTATGTGACTTGAAAGGGTACGTGGGGAGAATATAGTGGGTTTTGTAGAATTTTCTTAAGATTTTAGGATGAGGAGCGTATATTTGGTATTGAAATATGGCGAGTATGGGTGGATAGGAGAGAAGTAAGGCGAAAAGTGAGAGTATGTAACGATAGTTATATGGCTTCTGGAGGTAAAAAATTCAATAATATTAACAACAATCATAAACAAAATAAGATAGGTTTTTTTGCATTCAGGAAATTCTTCGATATATTTTTATTTTTATAGACGTCTTTAATACTTCTTTTCAGGCTATTTGTGGCCGAAAGCACCTATTTATATATCATGTTAATTTCTGTATAAAAATGTCAGAATTTAAAAAATAATATTATATTTTAAATTTTTAGGTAAAACAATTAAAATAACAAAAAGTGAAAAAATAGGAATAAAATAAATTATAAAAAAATTATAAAAATTATATTTTATTAAAAAATTATTAAAAAATCAATAAAAAATTAATAATAAAATTTTGAATTAAACATAAAAAATTAACTATTCATTCACCCAATATCTCAAAACAATTCTCATACAAAAACCACTTGCTGCATCATTTAAATCTCAAATTAATAATAATCCACTGCACAGCTCACACTCATAAGCTCACCCATAAATAACGAAAAAACAAATCGCTTCCGTCTTCAAACGCTTTGTTCACTCCACCAAATCTCAAATATTTACACACATAAATCCAACAGAGACATAAAAATAAATTCTCAGCCATTTATCTTTGGAGTGCAAAATTTACGACCGAAACTTTCTGAAGAAAGGACTTAACTACAACTGCTTGTTGCTGTGTCAACTTCCTTCTATAGGTACTAAAAGTGTATTGCAATAAAATTTGACAAATTTGTACCGCACAAATGGCATTTCATTAATTATCAACAAAGACGAAGTCGTTGCGCATGCGCAGCTCACGGTTTGTGCGAAATCTCCAAAGAATGAGTGTACAGAGCTTTTGTGCTGTATATAAAGAGTGTTATCTTTCAAAAGAAACAACTTGAGATTTTTCAAAACAAAAACAACAACTTGAGATTTTTCAAAAGCAACAACAACAACTTGAGATATTTTTCAAAAAAAAAACAACAACAACTTTTTTTATGGGTTTTTCGAAAATTTTAAATAAAACTTGATGCGAATTTTTTATGGATTAATGCAAACCGTTGGACGCAGCTAAGTGCTTGCTGTAGACGGACCACTGAAGAAACAGAATGCATTTAATCATAAAAATTGCCACTTCTTTGAGATGACAAACTGCATTGTGGTGGGTGAGGATGAAGAAAAATAATAAAATTTTTAAGTGAAAAAAAAAAAATCATTTGCCGCCGCAAATGCATAATTAAAATGGCAACTGCTTTAATGCATGCCAAACTCAAGTGCACTTTGTCTGTGCCCAAAGCGGACTGTAGTGCAAAGAATATGCAACTTTTCATGTGTATATGTGTAAATATATATATTTTTAGAGAGCAGAAATGCATAAATGCACACTTTTGATAACTTCATTTTTGAAGCGCTTTTTGGCGTAAATTTATTGCTTTTGGCACTTCAAGTCACACATTTAATTGTTTTTTTTTTATTTTATTCTTGTTGTTGTATGCCTCAAAGTGGGTTATATGAATAATACAAATCACTCATCGCTGCCTCGAGGAAGCTACAGCTGCATATATACTTGTAGTTATTTATGCATTTCCATCAAGCATTTCAGCACTGGTCTGCGGTCTGCAAGTTTTAATGAATTCAAGGAACTCTTTCGAGGTTCTGCTCTGACTTATGAATTTAATATTTATCTCTGTTATGTTTTTTTCTGTAAATATTGCATATTTGGTTTTCTTGAAGTACTTCCCAGCGCTTAATTGAAATGTAAATATTCTTAAGCAAATTTTGATTAAATGTTCCCCAGCAGTCTGAGTAACTGTTGTTATGGTTAGTCAATGTAAAGAAAACCCAACGTAAGGAGAACAATATTGTATAAAGAATACAGTTTGTATAAAGAATACAGTTAGTCATAGCATATTTCATGGCAAGTGACAAAGATCCTCAACGGTGGACTTTTAATTAATAGCATTTTTCAAAATATATTTTTTAGAATTTCAGAATTTTATATTCCAAAGATACATTTTGGACTTAAATATCTACAATTATTTCAAAATGTCATTTTCAATTTCTTAATATTAATCAATTAAAAAGAACCCAAAACAAAAGCAAATCTACTGAAGTAACTCAATATGTAAATAAACAGTAGTCCAGTGCCGCTGGCGTATAAATAAAATCAGAATCATATTTGAGTGGCGAATAAGAGTATAATATATATTAAGAGTGCCCATAGAATTAAGCGCAGAAGAAAACAATAAAAATACCGCCGGTGCACACTTGACTTTTTCCAATAGCATATTGAGTGAGTACTCAAATTTGCCAGTCAATTATGTAAGAATTATGCCAGAATTGCCTTTGGATTGCGCTGGGACTACGGGAAGCTAAGAAATAAATAAATAATATCAAAAGTGGTTCTCAAGTACTTTTGGTGTGAGCCGAGCTGCATTTGTGATGGCTTTATTTTAAGGTAGACTCATTGATTTATAAGTATTCTTCAATTAAATGCATTCAATGATGTTGAAAGGAGTGTTGGTGGTTGATATTTTGCACGGTTAATATTTTAATATTCTTATTTCCCTATTATACTCAACTCTACTCGATTCATCTTGGTTCTATTTGATTCTACTTTATAGTTAATGTGATATATTTTTATGTTTGAAATATGCAATATACTTGAATTGACTCATGAACTTGTATTTGAGAAAGTTTAAACTATTCTACTCAATTCTATTCTACTCTACTCTACTCTACTCTATTCTATTCAAAGTCTCTAATCGACTCTACTCAACTTTATTGGATTCTACCCGACTTTACTTTACTCCACTTTACTCTATTTGACTATACTCGACTCTACTCTACTTTATACACTATTATGTTCAAAGTCTTTACTCTATTCGACTCTATTGTATTTTTCATTTATTTATATAATTTCAAATAAAATTTAAATAATAATTTCAAATATGAAATTTATATATTTTTAAATAGCTTAACCAAAGCTCACATGTGACAAACTCGGTTTAAAGGTGCGTTCACTTGTAATCTGTGTTGGCTGTTTATTATGCAATGCATGTATTTGCTTTGCTGTTGTTGTCTGACACAAACGACAAACTCAGCGATAGCAGAAACAGTATAACATGACAACAACAACAACAAGGAGAATCAAAGTTAAAAATATGTAAAAGCGAGGAGTGAAGGTGGGGAGCGCAAAGTGGGCATTACAAATATATATATATATATATATATATATATATATATATATGAAGTAAAATTATTGAATTTATTTGAGCACCGCTCAGGAATGTGAAGCACAGGTGTTGCGGGTCTAACGTGGTGACGCCAAGTAACGCCGTTACTCACCTGATTGACGCTTCACCGTAAACTTATATATACAGACACATGCGTTTGGAAATAATTCTTGCGAAGCGCTCGGCGCACGTCAGCTGCGCCTGTCTTCCGCTCATTGCATAGCGCGCAGGCGTTGCTTACAGTGAAAAACGCGCGGGTGGGCAATGCAGTAGGCAAATATATTGTGTCTGCTTATTGTAGTTATATATGTTTGGGTGTATGTGTCTGTGTGCATATTTTTTGCGTGGCATTGCGTTTAACAAATTAATCGAAGGTTGGTCTTCATTCATTCACTCACTCATTCACTCACATTCGGGCAGCGCGCCGCGACCCGCTTTCCAGCTACTGTCACTGCCACTGCGCCTGCCTTAACTTGGCCGCCTTCTGCTTTTTTGGGTAGGCGCGTACTTATGGGTATGGGCCAGTCGCCAAAACGTCGCTCAATTATTTCACCGTCTTTATGGCAGCAAAGCCACACACAACTCATTCGCTGGCAGTTGGTGAAGTACACTAGCGCGCTAAACGAGACGGGTTAATCGCACAGACGTATCGGAAATTCATTTTAATAAAAATTAAACACAAACCTTTGTAAAGAGAAAAATAAAATAAAAATTGAAAAATCGAAAATTTTCACCGTAAAAAGTGCATTTTGTCGCTGACGTCGGCGTCGTTCATTCTCGTTTGCGCGTTGCCGTTAAGAATTCTTAATTTGTATTACATTACATTTGTGGAAAATATTACAAGTGCATAATTTTACAAATAAATGTGACAACAACTGCAGTGTGTTTTTTGGTGTTTTTGTGCTTTCCCTTGTGCTTTTTTAAACAGCTGTGTGTGTGTGGCTTATGAGCCAGCAAAAGTAACAAGTGCCAGTGCTCGTTTACATAGATATATTTTTTTTTGTTGTTTTTGTTATTTTTCTGTCCACCTTTTCCTGTTATTTTTTTGTGTATACTCTCACATACAAGCATACATAGTGTAACAAGTTCTTTGTAGAATTCTCAAACCATTCCAACTCGTCGCGCATTCATACCTACATAGAAGAATTCTACGTGCGCGCGTTCGTCACTTAAGTCTTTTGATTCGCCTACAAATTGTTTAACAGTACGTACATACCGCGAGCAATTTGTATACAATTCGTCACAACACTCGGTCAAAAGCCGGCAGTTCGCTGTTATATCTCGTGATTTATTGCTTGCTGCCGCTACGTTGTGCCTCCGTCCTTCGTCGACGTCTGCATCTTCGCGCGTTATCACCATCAGACAACAGGGAATGGGCGTGCTGTGGCTCATTGCAAAGTACCTGCCATGTGCTCGGTAATAAAAAAAAGAATATGCGTATTTATTGCTGCTTCTTTACAACTTTATATTGTCCCTCCATCCGTGCGTCCGTCCGTCTGCCTTTATGTGTTCTACAAACATTCTTTATGCGTGTTCTACATAAGCGCACAACACTTGCCTTTAGCAGGTGGGTGGTTTAGTTTTACACTCATACTGTTCTATAACAACACTCATAAGTACTTCTATGTATACTCTTGAACACTTGTTAGCAATTACTCTTGTAGGTTTAACGACGTATTTTACTTTGATTTGTTGTTGTTGTTGTGCTTTTGTCATTCGTCCAACTTTCTCCACATTCACAGGTGTTTCACGTTTCATTTTGGTATTTTTTAAGTGATTTTTTATCTTTCGGAATTGCGCTTTTTATTGTTAAGTGCTTCAGTGAATGACCTGGAAGCCGGGATTTTATTGAAGAAGAATTTGTATCACCATTTTTTTGTTGTATTCAGAATATTGAGAGCGCGTCAGTTTAGTATTTTTATGACAATAGCTTTGGCATATATTTAATATTTTATTTTAATATTAAAAGTTGGTTATGAGAATGACATATATTTCGGAAAATATTTATTTATTTTTATTTTTTGATACAGAAGGTAATTGAGAATTCAAATGAACTCCTTAATTCGAATCACATTAATCTATAAAAAAAACTTCGGGTAAAGGAATTTAACTGAAGGTAATATGTATTTGACTTCTGTTGCCAATTCAAGAGTTCAAGTTATGAAGAACTTCGAGTTAGGGAAGTTTGCGTTATGCAAGTTCCACTGTATATATTTTACAAAATCTTTATGTCAACTAACTTTGAAAATTATATAAACCGTTCGTTAATTCGTTTTCATACTCTATAAATGAGAGTTGAGAGAGAGAGAGTGCTTTCTGAGTTTTCCTGATTAGTTTTATACAAATGCATTTTTTCTTCAATTCTGTCATATGTTTCTTTAATAGATTGGTCTTACGAATTGATTAAGATTATTTTATATCAAAAATAGGATTTTTTTTTCAATTCAAACGAATTTTGAAGGATTGGAAAAATAAATTAATGCTTTCTTTGGTCATATTTTGCTTGATAAAAATGCTTTCCGAAAGTGGATCCAATTTGATAGAAGACTGGAATAGAAAATTTACCGGGAAAAGAAAATGAATTTACTTGCAAAATAAACTAATTAAATAGTGACAAATTATGAACAAGTAGTTACAATCAAATTATTAAAAATTCAAAACAAAAAATTATAATCGAACAATTTAATAGCGTGTTTAGACAGCCAAATTAATGGAACAATTAAAATTATTATTGAGAAACCCTTTTTTGCCTTTTATACTGCCGGTTACTCGATAACCATTTTATTTTTGCTTTTCATAAAAAGTTGATAAGTTTCATCAGCTGATTAATGTTTTTTAGCAGCGACGATTGATTGAAAATTCAGCCAATCCCAGAAAAAGAACGTATATCGTACGTCTTTGTCAAAGAGTTTCATTTGATTTTCAAGTCGATTAAAATTCAATTCAAAATAAATGTATTTTTCATTTTGTATGGTAAAGCAGTGGTCAGTTAATTGATCAATTAGCTCCTGTCTAAAAACGATATAAGGCTCTGAAGCAGCTCTTTGATATAATATATGTAGCTGGATTTAGTTATATTAATATTTACTCTGTATTCAATAACTACTACTATATTCTTACTTAATTTTTACCAGTCTATTGCATTTATATCAGTTGTTTGTTCGATTCGTAATTTACCAAAAATTGGCAAATCGTTACGACAGTGGCTAGTTTTTATTGACTCACGAATTTAATGAAAAGAACACCGATTTGTGTTAGGTTAAGGTTCTTAACTCATTCTTAATTGTATAATGTACGTCACAACTAGTCTCCAATACACAGTAGACATATTTACTTACTAGTAAACTCATTTCATACAGTGTAAGGTAATTTAGTTGATCAACTTTCAATGAAACTCACTAATATCTTCTTTATTATATTTCATAACAATGAATGTAAGCTTTAATAGAAGGAAATTAGTAAGCAATTTGTTCTCAAATCTTCAATTCAATGGCGAGAAATTGTTGAAATTGCATATGACTTTGTAAATTATCTTTTATGCATACCAAAACAAGTGCAGTCGAACAGAAGTGTCCACGACACTAAAATACCTAAAAAACTACTGTGTCGTGAGGGAAACATAGTCGAGTTAATAGTTAAAAAATTTCAATTGGGGGTTTCCTCGTTCATGACAATATGTTAACCATTTAACGAACTTAGCTGTTGTATATAATAATCACAAATTAGTTTTTTGAAATCAAATAATAATGTCAAAAAGGTAGGTTCTTTCAATAAATTCATGAGAAGACTTTTGAAGTCAAAAATACATACTATACACTATAATATAAATTGCAATCAAACACACTGCCACATCTAAATTTTCATAAAGAACCATACATATTCAAAGAAAATGCTGGATACTGAAGTATATCCTCTACTATAACATATAACTAAATATTAACAAAGACTCAGCACCAACTGTTACCAAAATTCTTACCCACATATACTTGAAATATGCATTCCAATCCACACAAGACAGCAGAAAAGAACACTCAGAACTTTTCCACAAAACCACCGCGTTGTCATTGAAATGCCCACGGCCACTGCATGTCGACAGTCAATCATCGAATGTTGGCGGCATTCGCTTTGAAGATAGCCACAAAAACAAAAAAAAAAAAAAAAACACGCAGCTGGACAATGTCGCATTGCGGTGCACTTCCTGGTGTTCCAAGCAACGGCTAAAGAGGTCTTTCACCTTTCGCTTTGAGAGCTTGAGAATGTGTGTATGCCGCCAACCACTGCACAACAGCTCAAGGGGACAAACACTCAGCACCTCACACACTTCACTCACTTCAATAAATAAATATGTGCTTATTATTATTATGACTTTTTGGACACAGGTCAAGCAAATGTGCAGCAGCACAAAGAACAAATTAAGAAAAAACAACAACAAAAAAGCGCATGCATACGAATTATGGCGAACAAACAAAAGTTAGCAGGGATTCATTAATTTGAGATCCTTTATTTTGCTGGCGGCAGAAAGAATTTCAGAAGAAAAAAAAAACAACAACAATTAGTGCGCAATGCAAGCAACCGCAAATGCAATATTTTTAATTCTTAATTTCCAATTATTATTTGTTTTTGTTTTTATTTTTACATTTTGCTTCTCAAGTTCTTGTCCGCCTTCTGTGTGTGTTGCTTAATTTATTAATCCATCCAAAAAATTTTATTCTCATTCTAAATATGACGCTGCAAGAAATCGGCCAAAAAATTCTGCCGTGTCACTCTGCTGTTTGTTGCGCCAATTTCACGCTTCATTGCCATTCATAAATTGTTGTTTTTATTATTGTACAATGCAATTTAAGCAATTTGGCACGGCTGTAATTTAACTTAGATTATATTCATTGAATTCGATTTCTCGGAAATCGAGGTTATTGTTATTAATAGTGGTCTCTTCTTCATTTGATGTTGTTTTTGCTTTATATTTATTTTTATTTTTTATTTTAATTTTTCTTTTCTTTTTCTCTTTCTCTTTGCAGCATCATGGTGTCACGCCGCAAGATTCTTTCACGTTCTAGAGATGATCTGAATTTGGATCAGACTTTTAGTCCACAGGAAGAGGAGGAGGATGTGTGGTATCAGAAGGAGAAATTATATAAGGTAAGTGAACTCTTTCTGTTATTTAGCGAAAAAAAGATCGTTTTGAAAACATTTTTTTGGGGCTTTAGGTTCGAATCGTACATTGATTTTACACAGTGTAGAAATTAAGTGCACTTTAGTTACTCATACGCCATGTACCATTTGCATTCCTTGTTCCTCATTACGGAAATTTCCATATATAATTTATAAAACATTTTGTTGTAATTCCGCATAATAATCAAGTTGTTAGTGAACATTTTATTGTTTTGAGCAGATATAAATACATACCTAAGGGGCTATAAAAAATTTTGCTTTTTCCAAATAGAAATACCTTAATGATATTGTCAACAAACGATGTCTCAGTTTTATGATTTTTTAAATTTTTTCTTAAACATTACATTAAATTATGCGTGCTTATTGGCACGCGTGCAATCATACGCAATATTTTGCTGACAGTTTATCAATTATTGTGTTCGTATTGCAGCGGGCGCTTCCATAGTCTTGACCCCATTAACAAAACGGCACGTTCCAGCCAAATGTTATGTATAAAAAAAAAACTACCAAAAAATGCTTGAACATATTGACTAGCAACAAGTTAGTTGCATATATATATATATATATATATAATATTTTTTTAAATAAATAAATTTCGATATTTCAGGCATTTGTCCATAAAACTTCAACTGAAAATAAAAAAAAAATCGAAATATCTTAGTGAAGTCTCGAAGCTTTAGAACTTGTTTATATGCTTCGTATATTTCTAATTTATTCTTTCACTACTTCATTCTTCATGTAAGTAAGTTCAAACAAAAATACACTTGTTTGTGCTCAAACATTCTCTTGCAGTTACTCATATCTGATTCTTGTTGGCCCATCTTTTTTTTTATTTTTCTCTTTCGTTTGTTCGATGCAAAGTTTGTTTTTGCTGTCATAATGAGCTGTCATAAATATTTAAATTTACAAATTGGGTTAACTATGCATAGCAAATTATGGAAAATCACTTATAACTAACAGTTGAAGCACAAATTATGCAGTTGAAACGATTTGGCTTAAATAAAAGTGAGTGAATTATGCGTAGCTGTAGCGAATTAGGTTTATGGGCGAATACATATTATGAGGAGGAGTATAGTTTGAAACTTAACACTGTATGAGAATATATGCGATATGAAGCATAAGACATACATGCATAAGTAATATGTATAGGATTATTGATTATAAAAAAATTAAGCATAAGGTGGTCAATAGATTGCTTAAATCAACAAAAAATTCGAGACTGAGTTCGAAATGAGTTAGTTAGGTCTTTCAAGAAAATACCGAATATTGTTGAAAATTTAAAAAAAAATCTGGCAATTTGTATGCAAAGAAACAACCGCCGTTTTCCAATAGATGTCTCTAGGGTCAAGCACTGGTCGATTAAATCGTTTTTATATTTATATCGATCTTGGACATTTGTGTCAACATTAACAAAACTTGTAAATTTGTAGAGATCTGTTTGCATCCTCAACTGAAAATGTCACTTTTTGAGCCGAATTCTCGACATTACACAGTGGTTCCGCCATAGGCCAAAACTCAAAAAATCCATCTCACGATTTTTCGACAAAATGTATACCGATGGCCTCTAAATTGTCCACACTTTCTATTTGCAAACCGGGTTTTCCTAAAACTCTAACGGTATTTTCTAAAAAAAGAGTTAAATGCATGAACAACCGGATTTTTTTTTAAGCACATCAGAATTTTTTTTTTTAATTTCGCAGAAACAAAGGACTTCCATTTGTTCTGGTAATGGTTCAGGTTAACGAATCAAGATTATTTTTAATGGATTTTGAAGCTAAAGGTATTTACTTTAACTTGTGAAATTAATTAAGACCAACCAATTTTTGTATTTTTTGTGAAATTAGTGTTTTATATCACCTATATTTTTTTGGATCTTTCTTCTGCGTCTTCAATGTGTTTACATAAAGTTTTAATTGTGTTCCCCCGCTATCCCCCCTTAATTGTATTTTATATAGTATTTAGCAGAGTCTTAAGAAAATAAATGATATTTTTTTTTAAATTATTATTTTAGGTGGAATATGGGGGTTGCATGAGGGAAACAATAACGATAAATCATGTTCAGCTTTTTTCTCGCTTTCTTAACTTTTTTTTCCAAAGCCTTACTGAAAGTTTTGACGCTCCAACCATGGCCATGAGAAATATTTTTGCACATCATTGCCATATAATAGCAATTACTGGTCTATGGGAGCTATAGGACCTAGTAGTCCGATGGGGCCAATTTTTTTAATATATATTTAAAATATTTTTCTAGATTTTTGGTGAAAATTTCATAGCGATATCTCAACGGGAAGTATTTATGACCGCGCCTTCATACAAGCTGAACCACTGTGCATTCGTGGAAAATGTTGCTTTTCTTTTTTAATTCCAAGAAAATTGCGGCTGAGGCTCATTGATATTTGTAACCGTTTTTATAAAAAAAAACTTAAATTTACAAAAAAACGCCGGAAGCAAATATTGCTTCAAAAATTTTCAGAAAACTCGAAAAAATAAACATTTAACTTTTAATAAAATTTTGTATTGATTAATGAGGTTAAATTTATCGACAATACAATCGACGGTTTTGGTAGAAAGAGAAAGAATTACACCTTATCATAATGCCCAGAACAAGTATATACAGACTCTCAAATAGGTCTTGCATGAGTGCATAATTTCTACATAATTCTCAACTCAAAACAAAAGACTTTACCTTGGATTTTTAACGTCGCAAAAATAATTTTCATATTCGAAGCCAGTGTGTGGCTTTAGCTCACTTTAGATAAAATACTCTTGCAGATTATAAGAATATATAATAATACCAATAAAGTAACATATTCTTTAGAAGACTGGTTGAGATAGGACTTCAATTCATCATCTTCAATAAGTAAACAAATATGTTTATTTGAATTTTTTTTTTAATTGTTATTAAGGCAACTCATAAAGAAACTCATGAAAAAGCAATTATTTTTAATGCAAATAAAATATATTTTTTAACAAAACTAAAGATAACTAAGTATAAACATTGCAGCCAATAGCCACTTGCAATTAAGAGTTTAATTTGCTAAAAAAAAAAAAATCATAAACACCACTAAAACAACAAAAAAGTAAGTAAGCGCCTATTAACAGCTAAACAAAACAACACTTCCGCGACAAATAAAATGCGCTGCGCAAAAATTTTCAAAAAACTTTAAACAAAAATCGCTAAAAAACGCAATTTATTTGTTTATTGTATTTAAAAGATATTCGCAAACTATTTTCAACAACTTCCAAGTATTATAATCGCAAAAGCTGTGTGCGCGTGTGTGTTTGCGGTGCGTTTATTTTTATCGTTATGACTATTTCGTGTGCATTTCGCGTTGTCAAAGCGACATTATCGCGCTTTAATTTGGCGTTTATTAGCGCTCGAGTCAGTAAGCGAAGAAGTAAGCAAACAAGCAGGCTAGCGAAGATTTCACACATGCTAAGGCGGAAAAGACAGCGAAAAGAGGAATAGTGATAGAAAAAAATTAGAAAAAGCAAAGAAAAAAAAAACATTGAAGCATTGACAGCTTGAAAAGCTCAACTTTGGTATGACTGCCGCATAAGTGCTTTGCTAAGCGCATATATTATGTATGTATATGTATGTGAGTATGTGTGACTGTTTATTTGTCTGTGTGTGTGTTCAAATTTGTATACACAACGCATGTCGTCATTTCACCTGTCAATAAATACTCTCTTAAATATACATATATATTATCACCACAATCATCGTCATCATCAACGAAAGCAATGCTTGTTAGTCTAGTGTACAAGTAAACGCACATATACATTTGAGTATATTGTGAGCCTGCAAGTTGATTATGTTTATTATATGAGTAGTATGCAAGTATTTCATTAGCGTACGTGCTTTGCCTCGAGCGAAATGCTAAATTATTGCTGTGGAAGTTGATTGTCTGTGTGTGAGTATTTATTTATTTATCGTGTGACTCTGCTGGAAGGCGGTGAACGCAATGAGCCGCGCTAACAAGCGCTTCTTACGTAATTTCACTTTGGTCATCAAACGCTGTGGCAGACCATTTCGCTGATTTGCGAGTCATTGTCTCTCGCCGCCGCCAGCCAAACTGCTCAAACACTCAATCGGCGCTACATCACTCAACTCTTACACTCAAATCGGCTAATCATGCATTCACTGCACTCATTTCAAGACACTCAATATTTATTTGCTGCAGCTAACAGCTAGCGTTCGGCTAGTTTCTCAGCGCCGACGCCGCCGCTGCCTAACTAGCTATTAGTTTAAATTGTTTCTTTCTCTTTTTCATTCATTTTTTTCCGAATGAAAATTTATATTACAACAAATCAAGTTTATTGTCGTTTTTGTTGTTGCTGTAGCTTCGTATTTATGGTTTTTGTGTGACAACTTTCTTTTTGCAATTCACGCTTTGTGCCAACCGCTGCTACAATTGGCTGGCTAGTTAGTAAGCGATTTGCTGATGACTTTTAATGTTTTTAATTTTTCTGTGATTTGGTTTTTAATTTTTGTTGTTGTTTAAATTGTTAAAAAAAAATTTTTTTTTAAATATTTTTTTTTTATTATTTTATTTATTTCTGTTTCACTACTTCACTTTCTTATGATTATTTTGTGCAGCTGCCAACTTCTGTTCAATGTTTGTGCTTTTTAATTGCGTGTAGTAAAACGCTAAGCCGCTACAATTAATCTCACTTAAATGCTTTTGATCAGCGTTGCGAAACGCGAGCTCTGATAGATGGATATACATACTCTCATAAATATGTACACAAATAGGTAGGCTGTTTTGGATAAAAAAAAATATTTCGTATAAAAATGAAAACGCACGCAGCTTACTAAACAGCTGAGAGAAATTTCATTTTGTCTTCGGGCAGCAAATGCCTCTGCGGGTTGGTGAGAATGAAATTAAAGCATCTTTTGGTAGTTTAGTATATTTGGTTTCTATTTTTATGGTTTAATCTGTAAGGCTAATTTGCATTTAAGATAATAGATCAAATAGATCTTGCGGACTTTCGAACTTTCGATCTTTGTAATAAACCTTACATACCAACTTATGGAACATTATTTCAATAGACTATGGGGTTGCTCAAGTCAAAACAGTATTGCCTGCATTTCAAAACAAGTCAAAACTCAAGTCAAAACAGTATTGCCTGCATTCAGCGCTTCCAAAATAAGGTACTAAGAAGTATGGTTAATGCTCCTTGGTATGTCAGATCTGCTGACCTTCACCGTGATCTTGGTGTGAATTCATTAGTAAACGAAATAACCAAACTTGCAAAGACTCACGAAATGAGGCTTATACAGCATGTAAATGTAGAGGCATCCAGACTCATCGGTACTGCTGAACGAGAAAACCGACTGAAACGTAAGAGGCCTTCAGACTTAGCAAGGGAACTGTAGCAGCAAATGAATTTTTCTAACATTTAGCTTTTAATTATTATTTTTAAGTTATTAAAATTGAATTGTTGTTAGTATTTAATCATTGTGTACTAGGTACAATTGTAAAAAAAAATTCAATAGACCATATTGGTACCAGTTTCTTATAATTAAGATAAGGTCATTATATAAAAAAAGGACTGCATCCACAGTATACTCGAAGAAGATGATATATGTATTTTGAACATTTCTTCTAGAAAAGTCTGGAATGAATTAGAAATTTAGATGCCATCTGCCATCTTTTCGGCAGCATGCGTATTCCGTGCAAATTTCGAGAATTCGGCTAAAAAAGTGACATTTTCAGTTGAGAATAAGTTTGGGATGCAAACAGATCTCTACAAATATTTGTTGGGTTAAATGTCCAAAATCGATATAAAACGATTTAAGCGATTTAATCGACCAGTGCTTGACCCTAGGTCTCTATTGAAAAACGGCGGAAGCAAAGTTGTAGACCTAATATCAGAGAGATCCTCAATCAAATTGCAGGAACAGTATAACGTTCAAAAAGAAATTCCTTTTTAAAACTTTTTTTTAGTGTACTCTTCTTTTTTATTCGCTGAAGAGTTGTAGTTTACAATCGAGTAACATTTTTTTCTTAGTTCTAGGTCTATTGAGCTCTTCGCTCTTGGAAATGTTCATTTATCCCCTTTTTTGTATTTTTAGTAGTTATTGCCAATTGGTGAGCCAGTTGTACAAGTTACTTGGAAGAATTAGAAGTAGAATAACCTCAACACTTGCTACTTGACTGTTCTCTTCGAGATCTAGGCTAAAATATTTTAGATTTCACACCTTCGAAGAGACAGGTTAACTAGCAGGAACACAAACAAAACGGCCGTAACAGTTTCTTCATTGGCTGAAGGCACTTCTTTCCGACATTTCATCTGACTATAGGAGTTTTCTGACTTCTCTAAAGACTGACTTTTTCTCTGACTTTAGTAGTCAGAGTACTCCTTCTTTGGTAGTACCTATGGAACCTAACCTAACGATTTATTTACGAATGTATGTATATACTGTGAAACTTCCCTAACTCGAATCACCATAATCCACAAAAAAATGTCGAGTTAGAGAGACTTCGAGTTATGGAACGTAATTTGTATGAAATTTTACTTCTATTGCCAATTCAAGAGTTCGAGTTATGGAGAGCTTCCGAGTTATAGAAGTTCAACTGTAGTAACATTTTAGTTAGTTAGTTTTTCCTCAGTAAGTTATGCAAAACAATAGGTCATGCAGACGTTAGGTCTTCTCCAAAATAAAAACTGAAAAATTTTATCCAAACCTTTGAAAACAAATTTATGAATTTCGTCTGTACGAAAAATGAAATTCTCGAGGAAATGTTAAATGAAAATATCATAAAAACCGTGTACTTTGTAGATGCCTTTATATTGATAAATCTTCCATCACTTATGCAACCATAAATATTTTATATGCAACGCTGCACAGCACGAGCTGCAGATAACTCAATAAAGCAGAAGACACATGTACATATTTCATGGAAATTATATAATTTTCCTTTTTCGGTGGCGCTTCACAACAACAGTTAATGGCAGTTTTCTTCGCGCCAACATGTAAATAAACCGTTGCTTGTTGACTTTTTGACCCAACAACAACAACAAAATGTAGTTATGCAATTTTGAGGTGTCGCTTTGTTGTTGGCACAAAGCAAATGAAAGCGACAAAAAGTTTAAAAAGTCAAACAAACAAACTTTTTTATAGTCATATGGAGATTTATATACATATCTATGGGTATTATGCAAATTATTATTAACTGACCTTTGCTGCTTTTCACCCACACACACACACACACACACACAAACACTCTCAAGCAAGTCACAATTTCCGAGGCGCAGCAAATGCAATTAATTGCCACTCAACACTCGCTGCAGCTTCAATAACGGCGCAACATCAATGAATCTTTACAATTTTCATTTTCATCAGACAACAACAATTGTGTTATTGTTGCTGTATTTGTTGGTGTGTTGGCGTGCTAGCGGAAAATGCTCATTTATTTATGATTAGAAAATGAAATGCAAGAGAATTAAAAAAAAAAAACTCACAATTACCGGGCGCTACAGCGGTGGCAGCGACTGCAATTTCATATCCATCAAAATCATCATCCATCGGCGCGTGAATAGCGGGATGGGCGGAAATTAAAAGCTTGATTGCCTGACTTGCGCCGAGCGGACGCTGCCGCAGCGCTTTTGAATTTAAATTTGCTTTGAATTTGAGTTTGAATGAATGACTTGCCCTGCCACGATGATGAAATACATATAAACGATGCTCATAATGAAAATGCAAGTGATGATGCTGCGTTCAAATGAAAATACTAAATAATAACTGTGTGTATGTGTATGTGTGTAAGCAAGCAGTCGCTGATTATATTCATTGTGCTAATGAAAAGTGCTGATGCTATGCGGCATTTGTTTGCTGTTTGTGCCGGTATGTGTGTGTATTGGTTTGTATTGATGATATACACTTTTATTTTCACTTTCATTCAATAATAATAAATAAACAAAACAAAAAGAGTTGTAGAAAAACTTAATTGAATGCACTTAAAAGTGAGAAAGCTAATAATAAGCACTAATAAATTGGGGTCTATGGAGATTTCCTATCGGGTTAATTAATGTGATCTCAGCAACATAATATAAAAACTCTTTGATTTAATTGCTGCAGTTGTGAGAAAAACAACAAAATAGTGAATGTAATCATTTGGGTTCATCTACTATTGTAGACTATGTATTTCATTCAAATTTATTTATTATTTTAGAACGTAATTATGAAAAGCATTTTAGGAAAATTACTTAACAAAAATCTAAATTGTAGGCAATCCAGTATCTAGTTACCACATGCGTACTAGTTTATGAATATGCATAGACTTTTTAAACTTCGACCCAGCACACATTGCCGCTTAGTTATTTTCAATATAAAATATTTTCAAATTTTGACAAGCTGTCACCAACTAATTAAACTTGTCAGTCATGTTTTATTTTTCATCAAAAAAATGAACCAGTATCTGGTTTATTAATCTATTGAGGTTATTGGTTGTAGTTAACATTTATATATGAAGATATATTTATATAGATATATTTACTTGTGCAATCGAGCCGATACAGTGGTGGCCAAAATAATTTTTTCGGTATTGAGAAATGTTATATTTACTATTTCTCAAATAATATGAAAGTAATATTTGTGATTTTGAGTAGCTAGAGAGATAGAGAACGATTAATAGTTAACTATCGAAGCTACGATGTTTTTTTGGAAATTAGTTTGGTTTCTAAACTCATAGAAAAAAATCGCAGATAATCCACTAATACACTTAATACTATTCTGTGTTGATATAAAAACTAACAAGTAAGGAAGGGCTAAGTTCGGGTGTAACCGAACATTTTATACTCTCGCAATTTATTTATTTAACTTTATTGATATTATATAATACACAATTTGACCCACATATTCGTCATATATATTGTATAAAATCCATTGAAAGTTGGAAACCATAATATTAGGTTAGAAGCACCGAGGTCCTCATGTTCGATATGTGGGGCCTTGAAAACCTATTATCCGATTTCGGCGATTTTTAGAATGGGGCTGTCACACTATGAAGGTAGTATTTGTGCAAAGTTCTGCACCGATATCTTCACTAGTACTTACTTTATATATTGTAAAGTAAACGATTCAGATCATCTTCAAAGTACTGGTATATAGGAAGTTGGCGTGGTTGTGAAGCGATGTGGCCTATTTTCACAACATATCATTGGGATGTAAGAAAACTATTACAAACCAAGTTTCGCTGAAATCGGTCGAGTAATTCTTGAAATATGGCTTTTGACCCATAAGTGGGCGACGCCACGCCCATTTTCCATTTTGTAAAAAAAATATGAGTGCAGCTTCCATCTGCCATTTCTTATGTGAAACTTTTAGTAATTTTCAACCTAACCTTTGTATGGGAGGTGGGCGTGGTTATTATCCGAGATATGTACAAAAAACCTATTTGGGGGCCTTCATGCCAAATTTTATTTTTTTTTGCTCATTTTCGAAAGCAACCTTCCTATGGTGCCAAGAAATAAGTGTGCCAAGTTTAATCAAGATATCTTAATTTTTACTCAAGTTATAGCTTGCACAGACGGACGGACGGACAGACAGACATTCGGATTTGAACTCCACTCAAGCAACTTTGTTCTCTAGCAACTTTGTTGCGAGAGTATAAAAATTACAGTATACTCTCGAAAAGTAAATCGATTGGTATTTTGGGTAATTTACTTTTTCGAATAATTTACTTTTCCAAATATATACACAAATTATCTGCTTTTATAATATTAAATGCATTTTTAAACTTAAAAAGATCATTCACTTATTTGCTTCAATAAAACATATGGATTTACATGAAAAAATATTTACATTTACATACATACATATGTATTTACTATTAAGAGACAAAATCTTGAATATTCTTTTGTTTTTGTTTTTCTTTTGCAATATATTTTCTGACCATTTTTGTACGACAATTCAAAAAGTCTGACACCTGATTTGCATCGTTTTCATTTTTAAACCAGTGGATCAAGTAGGAGAGTTTATTTACTAAAAAAGACGCGATAAACAAGAGAGTAAGTGTTTTAGCAAAATCGTAAAAAGCGCTGCTTGCTTCGTTTCGAATTTTTTATCACACTCTCTGAAAAGTAAATTAAAAAATTTACTTTTTCGAGGTGCATGTGTAATCTTAAAGGTGATTAACTTTTCCGCGATTATTTATTTTCTGAGAATTTACTTTTCGGGAGTATACTGTACTATAGATTAAACTCCGCATATTTATTTTGCTAAAAAAAATATTTCTGTAATTTGAGTTATCAGACAGGTTCTCTAAATCACTTCCGTATGAAATTCAAGCAAATTCACTTTCAATGCGATATTTTGTATATTTGGTGTACTGAATTGCGATTTTACTTTTCAAGTTCCACATTTTTTTGTAATTTTCACTTTCACTCGGATTGCAGAATCTGCCTGTATATGTTGAGTATATAACTTTTTGTTCATTAGCTTTTCATTTCGATTTCAATCTACATTCCATGATCTCAAAACGTTCTCAAATTGCACTTTCTACAAATTCGATAGTTGCAAATAATCGATAGTTATTTTTAATCGAAAAACAGCCATAAATCGATATAATCGTCTGGCGTTACATATATCTCTTTTTCTTATAAATTTAATTTTTTTTTATTTTATACAAAAGTGGGAAGGGATCTATTGTTAAGCTAAAATGATATGGAGAAAAATAATAATACTTGCCTGATTAATTCTAGTTAGAATAGTTAGAATAAAGTGTTTATTAACTAAACGAGTTTCTTAGGCTTTTCCGATTTTTTTATATTTATTGATATTTAAATTTAATACTTTATTCACGAAATTGGCAAAAATTGGCCACCAGTGTATTTTTGTAATACAATTTCAACGTATAATCGTCTACAGTTGAATGCAACCGTGTGCCACATATAGTATTTATGCTTTGCATTTGCTACGTTGCATTGACAAAAACAACTTTCATTTCGTTGGCGGGTTGTATGCGCTAAAGCAACAACAAACTGTGAAATATTCAATCAACTTAATAGTTACAACATAGCAACAACAACAACAACAGCAGCAACAAGTTATCAGCAGCAATATTACAGCTCTGGGTAACAACGGTAGCAGTAGCAGCAGCAACGAGAGACAATTGTCTCATAAATTTGCAAAACTTTATGACAAAAGTCATAAATTTTAAATGTTGCAGTGCAAGTGACATTTACAGCAACAAAGCAAAGCAGAAAAAGAACAAAAAAAAGTATGCATGAATGGGAGTGTGAATTGAGAAATATGAAAAAAATGAAAAAATTGAAAAAAGTTTCGCGCTTAAGTCTTCTGTTCGTTTGAGGTGTGAGCTTTGACTAGCGCAGAATTAGAGCGGGCAGCTTGTGCGCGCGCTTGCATATGGTCGGGCAAGCCGAAAATGGTAGCAGCTGGGTAGGCGTGCGCTCATAAATATTAGTTGAATACACATATATACATATACATATACATATATACCCGTATATATATATACCACATTACCTCAATTGCTATTGTTCTTTCAGCAGCTGTTGTGTGTTTATTTGTGTATGTATATGGCAATATGAGCTGCTAACCTAATTTCTAACGCTTGAATTCATTCAATTATCTACATATGTATCTATATATGTATGTATGTTTGTATGGCTATGTGTGTGTGACTATAAAAGCTTGACAAATTTATGTTTTCACACACAACTAATTCACTTTTTATAATATAAAAAAAAAAAAAAAATTTCTAGTTTCTTCACTAACGTAATACACGAAAAAAATTTTAAAGAAATAATAGTAAACGAAAACCAACAAAAACAAACATTTCGGTGGTTTAAGTGGGAAAAAGTTGAGGAAAATACACAAAAGTGCAGCTTAAAAGCCGCTAAGGGAAACATGGAAACCGAAACTAATACTTTGCTGTAAGGAACAATAATAATAGAAATCAAAGACCAAAACAAAAGAAAAAACAACAACAACAACAATAAAGTAAGCTGTAAGCAACGTCAACGGCCGCAGCGCAGCGAAATTACTCAATCAACAGTTGCTGGGCGCTGATGCTAAATGGCAGCGCTTTCCAACAAATAGCGAACAATAAAACTAAAGCAACAACAACAATAATAACAATAGAAGACGTAACAGCCAAGTAAAATATGCGCGGCAGACAACAGACAACAGCTGGAGGCCTGCAGATTTTCCAGACAAACTAAGGCACAGTTCTCAGGCGCAACAGTTTACGATGGGAACAAAAAGGGTTAGCAAAACAAAGGAATAATACAGAGCAACAACAACAATGCTATAAAAAACAAAAACAAAAAGTAACTAAAACTATTGCAAATGCAAAATGTAATAAAGCGAAGAGAAATAGAAAATCAAGCAGTCGGCTGGCGCAAAAATACCAACAACAATACATATGCAAATAACTGTTAAACAAAGCTTTATATACATATATATCTGTATACAAGTTATAGTACCTCAACTTGGTGCCGCAATGGCTGTGGAAAATCGACGACAATAAGAAAAGGAAGTTAACGAAGTCGCCAACAAAGAAAGAAAGAAGTGAGAAAAGCCAAATAAAGCCAGGCAGGTTTAGAAACCTACATATGTTTATAAATACAATTGTAGGGGCAGGACAGCGCTGAGAAAGCGAAGACTGAAGACTGGAAAAGTTGTAAAATAGACACTTACGAGCAGCAATAGGCTCTGTGGAAATGAAATATTTTGTGGAGGGAAAAAATGTTGGAGAAAAACAAATCGTTGCACTCGTGCTCATGCTTCGTGTGTCGCAAATGCAAATCGGGTGACATAATGCCGCTGCAACGTTTAGTATATCAAATTAGAGGCGATGCCATGAAAAGTGAATTGTTGTATTTGTACTGATGGGAAGTTTCAAGTTAAAGCCATCTATAGGCTAAACGAGGTTTGTTCAAAAAATAACGGGAATTATAAAATTTCCAATTATCATAAAAATAATAAATTTCCAATTGCGCTGGCTCAACTACATAATAACGAATGGCGACAACATTAAATAAAAAAAAAAAAATATTTTTTCAAAAAACGAAAAAATTCCCGTTATTTTTTGAACACATTTATTATTTATTAACAAAAAAATTAAACTTTAATTCAATCATTCAAGATGCTATTTGGACTATTTGACAACAATAAATTCAATTTGCTGCACTGTATGCAAGCCATATGGATATAGAAACGCAATTGCTATGGAAAACGCGGAAGCCGCAAGAGTAACAACAACTCCCGTAGCAACAATTTCCACTGTGGTGGAAAACAAGTGAACGCGTCTGTTTTAGTGACGGCTGCAGCTGATTTAGCGCGTGGAATTAGAAACTAATGTGGCGTAAATGGTTTTAATAGCCGTTGCTATTATTGTTGGCGTTGTTGTTGTCGTTATTTTCCGATTTGTAGTCGTCAAACTAAAAGCACCTAACGTTAGTTACTCACACACACACACATGTATATACGCCAAGCCGCTTTGTGAGAGCAAAAGTGTTGCAAGCAGCAGTCAGCGAAAGTTGCAACACTTGCCACAACCGATTGTAAATATATATATACTTTATGTATAAATAATATAGTAGTGTGCAACATAATTGCCGTTATATCGCTAATTGCCATATTAGTTGTGGTTTTGTGCGAACATGCAAGTAAGCGATTCTCGCAAACAAATGCGTCGGTTGCAGCGCGAAATGTTTGAAAATATAGGAAATCGTGTTACAAAAATTACCAAAAAAAAATTTAACACAAAAAATTGCTAAACAAGGAAAAAGGTGTAATAAATTTCAGTTTCTTCTCAGCTACTATCACGTTATACTATATTTGGTACTGACTTCAGCTTAATTTGAAAAATAAACCAAAAACCGCAAATGCTTATCGCCACTCCCTTCAACTCCAAGAAAATGTCAAATTATTTGCCTTAGTCAAAGAGCATCAATTTCTGTGGCACGATTATTGAAATTTGAAAAGCCAAATGTGCATTTGGTGGCAACGTCAATGCGTGTTTAGCACATCTGGTTTGTTTGGTACTTTTGCGCTAAACTCATATTACACCACCGGTGGAACTGAAATGAAGTTTTTTGCTAAGAAGAAGAGGCAGGAGAAAAACTCTAAATTCGTGACTACAAAAATTAGTTGTAATATTAAGCTAATGTGGCTAATATTACATGAGTGAAACCCAAAACTCGAGAATCATAAATTTCTGATCCATCGAAGTCACTAAATCTAATAATACGAGTATATATTTTTGGCAGGATATGCTCACAAACAGTACTCAAGTCTTTATTTTTCTTTTCCCATCTTCTTCACCACAGCGTCCTTTAAAAATGTTCAGTCCCTCAGTTTAAAATTAATGCATTTTCACATTTTTTTTATAATAAGCTTCTTAAGTTCATATACTAAGGATTTATATGGATCTTTCCTTTGAAATTTTTCTAACTTCATCTACTTTTCTATTCATCTATTCTTCTCGTTCTCTCTTTATCTCCCTCTCAAATGTTCTCTATCTCTATCTATCTATCTATATGTCTCTCTCACACCATTTCTCTCTTTCTAACTTTTCGTCTCCATCTTCTTTCTTTATCGATCTCCCGAACTCTCGCTCTATCTCTCTCTCTGACTCTCTCTTTGGAATTGAGAAACTGAGAAATTGAGACTGTTACAATTATCGTGGAGTCTGCTGGCGAATTAGTTTTCGTTATCATGACTTGGTCTCTCTTGCTGCACGGCCTTTACCAATGTTGTAAAAATCGATCGATCTGAACTTATACAAGATATTTCTTTATAAAAAGTATAGGAATCAGCAGGAAGAGAGATTAATTTCAACATTTGCGCTTATTCTCCACTGTCCATAATAGGCATTTCCGATTTTATATCTATTGATCACTTCTTCAACTATTTTCTGAGTCTTCAATAGATAATCAAACTCTTCTGTGGACCATCATGCGATTTTTGGTTTTATTTTACCACATGAATTGAATAATTTATGAAATTACTTAAAAACAAATTTCACAACATTCACCTTTATATATTCGTATATTTAATACACGATATCAATGAACCGTTAAATATTTGCGCTGTGACTTGAAATGATAATCGTCGCAACAACCTCTGCCCCAACTCACATTGAAAGTGCGTGCACATACACACATACAAACAGCACATGCGAAACACATGGCATTTGAGTGAGTGAGTTGCACATGCCACAGCGAATTTCCGAGCGGTTGTTGCACTTAGCAACATTTCAACATTCGCGCACGCTCTCAGCTGACACGAGCGGCAAACATCTACGTCTGCGTTAAATGCTGTTGCAATAAAAGCGACTATAAAAAATTGATGTGTTAATTGTGAGAAAATCTGGCAGTTGAGTGCAATACCGTTTTATGTATGCACGTACAATAAGCGTGCCACACACATATGTGTATGCAACTAACGGTACAGCGGTACGTTACAAAGTGTCAGTCAACGGATGCTGACTGTAGTTGCAGCTGTGATGTGATTGAAGACTCGTGTCGCAATAATAAATAAATATTAAATTCAGTTAATTTATGCAAACGTGCATGTATAACTGTACATTACATATGTAAGTATATACTTACGGCCTGTGCGTTCAACTCGTGAATGATGTCAATTAAGCGGCTTTGAGCGGCATCGTGTTATATTTTTTTTATTCAAAATTGCAAAAAAAGTTAAAATAAAAAATAAAGACAATTTAATAAATATTTGTAATTAATTGAATTTAATTTGACGTTAATGCCGGCTCTGTAATACAGCATTCGATCGAAAAGTCGTTAGCTTAATTTTTCGATACCCGCATATATATATATATATATTTACTGAGTATATACTTAACTGCATGCCACACATACACACTCTCGACATTATTTTATATAATTATTGCATAGCTTTGGAGCTTTTGTAACCAGTCTCTCTGTGTGTATATGTGTGTGTTCGAGACACCAACAGGTGCCGCATCAGGTTTTAAAGAATGCTGATTTGATAACAAAAAAGATTATTTTTTTTTGATTACTTCACCGTTAGCACGACTGCATTAATTGTACATTAAATATTTTCGGATAAATGATCATAAATTATTTGGCTTCGGGTAATGAATGTTCAATTAATCAACAAATTTTATTTCCAAAAAAGATGATTTTTGAATATGCTTCTAATAGACATAAAGACATAAACAATAACGGAATACTATGTAACAAAGTAAAAATTTTATTCTAGTTATACGAAAGGGAATTCAATAGAATAAAGACTCCACACAAGAAAATTGAAATATCTATATATATTAGGTCTACAACTTTGCTTCCGCCGTTTTTTATAGTAAATTTAAGTTTTTTTGTATAAAAATGGTTACAAATTTCGATGAGCCTCAGCCGCACTTTTCTTGAAATTAAAAAAGAAAAGCAAAATTCCCGCAAATGTCGAGAATTCGGCTCAAAAAGTGACATTTTTTCAGTTGAGAATAAGTTTGGGATGCAAACAGATCTCTAAAAATTTTTGTTGGGTTAATGTTGACACAAATGTCCAAGATCGATATAAAACGGTTTAATCAATTTAATCGACCAGTGCTTGACCCTAGAGACATCTATTGGAAAACGGCGGAAGCAAATTTGTAGACCTAATATGTGCATTAAACTCGAGTTTATTGGTAAATTTGGCGTTCAGCGATAAGCAGTACCCACAAATATGACGTCATCTATAAAAAAATCCAATAAATCCACTTTAACCATTTTTTTGTTATTAAATATAAAAACTTGCTTGGTTGACTTCTTCAAATTACAAAAAAAAATATTTAATGACAAAAAACCGGTTTTGATATTATCTTTATAAGCTTAGGTCTCCTAATTCTTTAATTAGCTTAATCTATTCTATCACTTCTCTTGGCACAAATGAAAGTTCTAGGAATAGAAATAGAAAAAACCATAGGAAGCCAAATCTTCCTAATAAGGCAACTGAACATTCAAGGATACTTACTGTCTGTCTTCGCACTATTGTCTTTTGCTTGTTGCCTCAACCCAAAAAAGTTGTTAAGACCCTAACCCTGCTAACTCTTCAGTGACAAAAACAAAATAATTACAAAAAGGATTTTCATGACAAAAAATCGATTGTTAATATAATCTGAATAAGCTTCGGCTTAATTAGGTTTAGGTCCCCTAATTCCTTATTTAGCTTAATCGATCCAATCATTTCTCTCGTCATAAATTAAAGTTCCAGAAAAAAGAAAAGGGCAGGGAGACAAATCATCCTCATAAGGTAATTGAATATTCAAGGGTATTGTTGACTCAACCCAAATAAGTCTCCAAGTCTCCTTATGCTAACTCTTCAGTGACATAAGTTTGACTTTTAAATACAATTTCCCTTACTTGTTCAAAATTAACGTATTCAATAAAGGTCAAACCGGATAGTCACCTTGCAAGGTCGTAACAACGATATGCACTTAGTAACCGCATAAATATATATCATATAGATATAATGTATGCTTAAGCGACTGTGAGACAAAACCAATAAAATTTAATAAGCTTAAGTGCCATTTATAAGAATCACAAACCAAACTCTCCCTTTTCATTATTATAATGCGAGTATTAAATTCTTACTTTTACTTTTTTTCTATAGACTGTCTGCATTTTTTTACAGCGCAAACACTGCAACTCATTCCCTCAACTCGCTTTATGCTATTTTTGTTGAAACAAAGACTTCAAAAACAAAAAAAAATACAAATTTAAACACGTTTTCACCGTTTCACGCTTCTAATGAGTTGACATTCTTGTTGCATTTTTAGCCACTCCGCTGTGATTTCTGTTTCACTAAATGCTCCTTTTATTTCGCCGTCAAGTTAGACAGACACCCGCCATCACTCCTCTCCCTTTGATACTCGATTTGTAGCAGGAACTTGTTTGTAAAACTTGTTGTGTTGGTAACTGGCACTCATTTGCACGCCGCAAACACACACAGTACTCACACACATTGGGTTAAATGAAATTACCTAGATTTTACCGTTATGCATCTACTTATACTAAATTTAGCATGCAGTCAAGTCAGAGTTGGGTTAGTAGGAGCGAGTGTATATAATACAATAGCTAAATGTATTTGCATAACAACAAGCAATTGCTTTAGCTTTTTGGATAAATCAAGCGAGTTTACAAGAGTATAAAGAGCAAGACAGTATAAGCTTGGGAGTACAGAGGCTGGTTAAGTATACTATGAAATTGTAATTTGTGCGATATGTGATTAGACACGAATATATTTTATAGTCATAAAAGCTCTTCAATTTCCAGCGGAGCTTTTAAGAAGCTTTTTGAAAAATATCTGAGTTGAATAAATTAATAAATGAATTATAATTATATAAATATTTTATAACCTAAAAATAAGAAAATGAAGCAATAGTCCAGGAAGTAAACCAAAGCTTTTTTTATATACAAGCTTTCAAGGCATTTTAAACTCTATATAATTCATTCTAGCAATACCACCTAAGACATGTTTCAAGTATAACATAGAAGGAGTGTTTTACTAAAGAGCTTTTAAGCTTTTTGACGAAGCTTTTTCTTAGGCGTGCAAGGATGTATGCATAAATTTATTATGATATACAATAGTTGTTTATAAAAGTTATAGAGCACTCTAAGCACCACAAAAAAGTAAATTAGTGGAAAATTTATAGCTTTTTGAAAGCTTTCAAGTGTTGCAGAAATTGGTAATGTTATTAACAATAATTTTGTATAAGTCATACTCAAGTGGCTTCGAAAAACAAGACGAGCTAGAAAGCTTACAGTTTGTTCAACGAAGCTTTTTAAGCTTTTTATTAGAAGCTTATTAAGCAACGGTCATGATGCGGTGATATGTGCATAGTTTTGCAGATAAAAATAGAGAGTGAAAGCGAAGTAGAGAGGGACAGAAAAAGAGAGAGAGAGAGAGAGAGAGAAAGAGGAGGTTAGAATTCTAACCATTTGGACAATACTCTGTTCTAATTATGTATTTAACTTTTTCTTTAAAAAAAATCGCATTCTTTGAACTCAATACTTTATACTGCTGGTTTCAATCAACACTACGGAGGTCTTGGTGTTATTCATGCCAATTATGTCATTCTTAAAAATAAGCATTCTGCATATTAACGATTTAGACATGTAAAAGTTCAGAAGAATTCAAATTAAAACGCAAATTACAACAATAATTAAAGAAACAACATTCGCAATTGCAAGTAATACCAACATGGCACCTTGAGCGATGAGCCAGAGTCAAAATGGCATGAAATTAACTTTGGCTAAAAATTAGAATTTGCAACAAAAAAATGTTTTTTTTTTTTTTGAAAAACAACAATAACAGAAGTGGAAAAAATCAAAACGGTGTTAATAACAACATCAATGCAACATAATGGTAAATGTCATTGATGGAGCCGCTCGACAGCAATTTAATTTTCTACATTAAAAGCAAATGCGCCGCCAGACAAAGAACGCATAAAAAACAGCACAACAACAAGAACAACAATAATAATAAATACTTAATAAACACGTAGTTACTAGAGAAGAAGCACACACACACACGAGCAGAGACCGTTGTTGAGGGCAACGGAAGTGCGGTTAAGGCGTTCGTGAAGGGGCAAGTAAACGCCGCTAAAAATTACAAACCGAAAAAATATGAAAACACACATTGTGTGCGCTGGAAAAGAAGGTCAACAGGTTCAAGCGTTCAAGCAGAAAACATGAAAAACGAAATCGAAAATTTTTTAATGCGAGCACTAAACAGGCCTACAGCACGGCAAGTAGAGGTAGAGCCGCAGCCAGAGCAGAAGAAGCGGCAGCAACAACAGCTAAAGCGTTGCGACAACAAAAACAACAAAGAAGCGACAACATAAACACACACACACATCTACAATTTATAGTACAAGTTTTACTGTTGTAAAGCGACAAGCCAAAAAGATCAACAACAACAACAAACATCTGAGAGGCCAAATGAAAATGAAAACGAGCAGAAACCTGCCGTTGCTTCTACAATGAAAACAACAACAATATAATCAGAACAACAGCGAACTACTAGAGAGCAACTACAAGCAAAATGTAGTAAATGTTACAAACAACAACAACAACAGCAGCAACAGCAACAAATATGTACAAGAAACAAGAAAAACGGCATATTTCCATAGAAGGCGCTTGGAAGGCGGCTGCAGCTTGTAGCGCAACGGCGAGAAGCTTGGCTTGGCAGCGCGACTTGATTTGACTTGTCTTAGCCAGACTGAGAGCATCGCGCTGCTGCGGATGGCTGGCTCATCTTCAGTTCATAAAAATCAAAAGTGGTTTTGTTTTCGATTTCAAGTTTCGCTAGCGTATAAGCTGAGCGTTGTACATAAAATAAAAAATAAAAAATAAAAATAACAACAAAAATTAAAAAAAAAAAAAACAAAAGCAACAACAAAAATAAAAAAATGTAGTGGCAGATAGCGAGATTATTGTTTTAATGCCATTGATGTTACTCTTGTATTTGTTGCTCGTATGCAAACACACACTAAAAACATGAACAACAACACTAATAACAAACACTTGTTCATTTGTCTTGAGTTGGAAGTGTGTTTTTTTCTCAACTTCTTCAAATGAAAATGAAATTGAAGCCGAGTCTTTAGGTCTTTATGTCTTTTGTTTTATAGGCAAATAGTAAAATAATATTTAGAAACACTAAAGAAAAAAATAATTTTATAAAAAACTGAAAACATTTGTAGAAAAAAATACCCAATTTGAAAAGCACACTGCTCAACTGACAAGAATGTCTGATATATGCATATGTATGTATTTTCTACATACACATATATATTTGTATTCACAGACACTCACACACTCACTGATGTATGCTTATACTGTGTTTTTATATAATTTGATACAAAATTTAATGAAAAGGTTAACAAGTTTAGTCACTTGATTTATTTGCATTTTTATCGCTTTACATACATTAGTATACAGTATACATATATGTATCAGAATAACTACAAAAGGTTGCGAGGCCAGTAAGAACTTATTTATGACTTTGAGTACAGTGGCGTTGAAGCATAGATGATGGTAGATTGAAGAGAATAATTTCAGAGTTTCATAGAGTGACTACGAGCATAGCAAATAGTGATAAGGTTAGTAAACTACTAACTCACGTGCACAATTTAGACAGTACTAGAAGACGTTCATTTGGTGCAACATTTTGAAATTTGAACTAAACAATTTTAACAACTTAGAGAGGGACTAAATTGAAAACCAAAGAGCATAAAAATATAAGAAACTTACGTTAAGGGGTTACATGGGTTTCGTGTGTTCAAAAAATCGATTTTTTGCTTTTTTGGCTTATTAATTTCTACAACATCTCAAGAATATTATCCTAAATTTTCGAACTGAATAATAGTTTCGGTGATCAGCCTTTGGAAGGTGTGAAATTATTCTTTAAATATGTATCTATAAGACAAAAAAAGTTTGAACTAAATACATATTTTTTTATATAGAAAAAAAAAATTGAACATAGGCCATTTCTAACCTGACAAATCCCATGTAACCCCTTAAGTGTATTGATGGAATATCTATAATAATTAAAATTAATTCTACTAAAAATAATATTTTTCATAAAAATTAATTAAATTAAAAAAAAATTCTTAAATTCCACCAAAAAAATGCGTCTCCATAGTTTAGTTGCCTTTCTGGGCGCGCTGCTCAAAATCGTGCACTTGCTGCACCCAAGCAAATCGCTTGCTTAGATATGCTCACTGCGGCATCTTGGCATCTTGCAGAAAAGCAGAACTAAAGCCAAGCAGAGGTTAGTAAAGTTTGTGTGAAGCTGTGCGGCAAGTCATCGACGGCATAAATACCACAAATTTTGTTTTTCTTATTGGAAATATGAAATAAGCTTAAATTTTGTGTTTTCGAATTGTTTTGCTTTATTTTGTTTAAAGATTTAGGGGAGCAGTACTTGTTGGTATTGTCTCTTTTCTATTGATTGGTTTACACCAGTTCACTTACCAACTTAGGTGCAATTCAAAGTAACAAATCTTCTCTGATATTGAAGGTTTTATAAAAGCATGACTTATGACTCATTTTAGGTGTTAATATTTAACGGAGATCAAAAAGCTGCACGAAGAGACACCTAAACCAAAATTGAACTATAAATCATTAATATAATAGAATCTGAGATTTTATGCAATGGTGAAGAGAAGAACTTCATTTTTAATTTCTACAAATTGCTAAATTTATTTTTGCAGTTTTGCTTCATTGATTAGACATTATTTATTTGATAGCATTTAAAATAAAATAAGCATAAATAATGTATAACCCAGCCTCAAATCCATTAAAAAAATATTATTCTTCGTTGACAAATCGCAAAAATTGCAAAACCAGCACTGCAGCGCCACCTGGCGTAATTTTTAAATGAAAAACTTCATTGAAGTTCGTTGCTTAAGTCTAATGTTAATACAGTACAACTAGAGAAAATCACAAAAACCAACGAAATAAAAGAAATCAGATAGAAATTTATCATATTTTGAAACGAAAGGTGAAAACTGCCTTTAACCCACAAACAGATAAATGCCACGCAATAGGTGTGCCATAAACTAAGTCAAAATCTTTCGAAAATACCCTTAAGCACAGCAAATAATGGCAAGTGGAGAAATGTAGGCAAGGAAAGCAATGAAATTAAATGAAATGAGTGCAGCTGAGCATGAAGTAAGCGAAAATGCTAAAATTTTGCTTGTTGTTGTACTCAAAATATATGTATAAACTGTTATAACTACTAGCATATTGATTATGGTGCCTTATGGAAGCCGCAAACTTTGGTCTATTGCGGCCAAAAGTCGTAAAAAAAATTACTCAAATTGAAAAAAGTGAAAGAACAACTACAACAATAATAATATTGCAAGCAGCTGTAGGCCCAAACTCAGCTTAGCCATGCAAATGTGCGCCAAGAGCTGGAGCATTTATCAGCTGGCAATGTAACAACGAAAAAACTAGTGAAAACCAGCCAAGAAATCAAAGCAGCAGAAAAAATATGAAAAATATATACAAAATGCCAAACGAGTGCAGGCGGCGACGACAGCAGGCGGCTGCAAAGATTGCGCTTGTGGTTGTTGTTACGCTGTTGTGATATATTTTAGATTAGCAAAATGTTGTTGTTGTTGTAGTTATTGTTGTTGCACTGAGAGTAAAAGTTAAATTGCACACAAGGCCGTTCACTGCAACAATAGCAACAACAACAACAGCTATTATGGCAACAGTAAAGCACTGCAAGCGCAATAAGCCAGCATTAGGAGCGGCTTTTTGCAGCGCTTTGCATATTTTTGTGTTTGTTGTATCTAATGTTTTTCTATGTTTGTATGTATCGTAGTATGCATGTGTGCATTTATGCAAACCAGCTGCACACGGGTGTTGCAATTTATCATTGTTTCCACAACTTGGCTGCATTTTTGTTGACAAAAGCGAGCGCTGGAAAAGGAAAGTGCGAATTTTGTAGTAGTGAGATTGAAAGCGCTAGATAAAACAGCAAGTGGTTGGCGTGTAGAAACATTAAGTATTTTTGTTTATTGATGAAAAGTGTCATTAATTTGGCAACGAGTTCGTTGCTTAAGTCTTTTGTTTCAGTACTTTATTACTCTACCATTTTCTGATAGCCGCAAATTTTGCTCTTTTGCTAATTTGTACTATTTTTCCTTTATTTCAGGAGCACATACAAGAAGTTTTAGACAAATGGACACAAATCGACGATGAGATTTGGGCTAAAGTGATTGTTTTCGAACGCAATCGACGCGTAGCGAAAGCATATGCACGCGCACCAGTGCTCACCATAAATGGTTCGGATGACGGCTTCGATGGCATGCGGTAAGTGTAGCAATACATATATATGAGACAATATAGGGAGAAAATCATTAGCTGGCTGTGTAAATAAAAATAGTTGATTTGCATAAATACACTTCTTAAAAAAAAATTGAAAAAAAATTCTTAAAATTTTAGAAATAAATTTAATTTTTAATTTAATATTAAATTTAAATTTTATTTTTTAATTTTTATTTTTAATTTTTTATTATGTGAGAAATGTGTTTTGTATGTATTCAGCACCCATTCTGTTATTCTCAGTTAATTTTGCATATTTCTTTCTAATTCTTCTAGAAGTTTATAATTTTTGAAACGAATATTTACTTCCAATAATACCACAAAAGCTTTTCAACCACAAACATGCTCAAATTCTAGTAAATTGATACTTATTTATATTTTTCGATAATTATATTATTAGATAACTCATAAGCAAACTGGTATGTTATGCTAATGTGACCGGATTTCACTAACTTAATAAGCAAAATTAAAGAATAAGAAGAAGCTGACAGACGCACCTAAAAGCTTTTAGTTATTAGGGTACGATTGCTCAATATTAAAAAATTATGGCTGGGAAATTTAGAATTCACAAGTATATAAACTCGGTTTAAATTGTGTTACTAATATCTAGATTACTGATATAAATTAATTATAAGTTCAAATAAAATATTTAACTATTTTGGGATTGAAAGTAGAAACGCTTGTATGGCTACTGAGCTTTCGTACGCATTAACAAAATGGTGCATAAAAATATGTGAGAAGTTATATGTATGTTCGTAAGCAAAGTGCATAATATTACAAGTCACTTGTGTGGTCTTTATAAGTCTATACAACTGTAACTTGATATATTATATACTACTATATGCATATATTAGTATATAAAAAATAAAAAAATAAATCATAAATTTATAAAGCTCACCCTAGAGAAAAGCTTTAACCAAATCAAATTTAATATTTTTTTTTTTTAATTTTTTTTTGTGTTGTTTAAACCAACATTTTTATATAAGTCACTTGCATATACAATAAATACATGTTTACATATGCTTTAACTACTATTTATATAAATTATTCGCATACTGCTTTTAGGCCTACAACAACTCATTTATGTACCACACATATGCTGTTGTTTCCTTTTCATGTTTTACTCACTTCAAACAAATATATACACTTTTATTTGAAATAAAAACAAAAATAACAGCAAAAACATAAATAAAATTAGTAAGTGAACTGGTTTTTCGGTTTCGATTTCATAATACCCACTAAACGAGTCATGGCAGTCTTGACAGAAGTTGACGTCAATGCAAATAACTTGAACAACTAAATACACAGGCACTTATACAGATATGTGTTTATGTACATATGTAGTTATAAATATACAAGTATACACATGTAGGCAATTATACACGTGTGCATATATTTGGGACAATTCCATGGAAACCGAAATGTATGTATATATTTGTGTTTCTACTTTTTCATAAATATTTATGACATTTGCTAAGGCTTTCAAGCATATGTTTGCTTAAAAAACTTAAATTCTTAAGTAAGTGAAATTGTGGTTTAGTCACGTAAGTGAAACATTTCAATTATTTAAACTTATATATATATATACTATTTGTATTTGTTTGCTATAGTAAGCTACGAAATCGTTGAAAGATTTTTAAAAATTTCAAATATTTTTTGATATTCTCAGATTTTTCGACTTATTTTTCTATAATTTCCCAACGTAAAATTAAAAAAAAAATGTAAGCTTTTTACGAAAATTCAGCTTTCATTTGAAAATATTTTCTATCCAAATATTAAATATATGTATTTATAACGCGAAGCCGGCATACGATCGACATGGACATACGACATTTCACATATTTATACCAGAAGTTATATGGAAATTTTCTAAAAAAAGTTCTGTAACACAGTATTTCATATAATGAGCTGTTTCCATTAAGAATTAAACTCTTGAGCCAGCTCTTTCTAAGATAAATAAATACATACTTCTGCGAGTAGATACCTCAATTATCCCACTACGGCCTGTATGTTATATTGTTTTGTTGTTGTTAATTTTTTTTAGTGCTTATGTATGTTGAGTAAATCTTCATATACTTTTTATGTCGTTGATAGGCACATGAATTATTTCTTTTGGTTTAAATTTAGCGGGCGGAAATGCGGTATTTAAATATCATCCTTGTCATTAAGCAGCATATTTACTTTTACATGTCTTTTACATTGAATTATTACATACAGCAGTACATACCTGATTACACATTGAGTTTCATAATTACTTTGCCATTTATTTATGGTATTGGTTTCCCTCAAAGAGCAACTTCTTTGAGGTATTTAATTGTAATGAAGATGTAATGGATTTTAAATAATATAATTAATGAAAATTACCACATAAAGAAAATGACAAAAACATATAGGGTTAAAAAATAATGAGGTATGTGCCTACATTAATGTCCACAGAGAAGAAGAGAGTGCGTAGTACAAGAGACAGAATGAAATTCAATCGCTGAATGTTTTCCTTATCAATTAATCTTAAATTGTTTAAATATGTAGCGAGTTACTATTCCCAAAAAATATTAGTTCCAAAATTATTCCTATACGATCTCGAAAAATATTGTATAGTTTTATACATAATTCCATACTTAAAGGGTTCTTTAATACTTAATATCAATATTCTCCTAACCATGCTAGATACATAATATGTGAATATGAGACATTTTTCGCATCATTGAGCATTTGTAGATCCCATGAATTCATTTATTTAGCACCTGAGAAACCTTTCTTTGCCTTTTACACTTCTGGCAACTCGATAACCGATCAGCTGTTATACATTTTTGCTTTTGTTTTTCATAAGAAGTTGGTAAGTTTCAACAGCTGATTAATATTTTTAATCGCAGACAAACAACGTATATCGTACGCTATTATCGCAGAGCTGCATTTCATTTTCAAGTCGATTAAAATTCAATTAGAATTAAATGTAGATTTTATTTTATATGGTAAACCGATTTTAATAAGCGTTTTAATCGAGCAGAGGCTGGTTAGTTGATTAATTAGCTCCTGCCTAAACACGCTATTAGGTATTACTTAAAGATAAGGGCCTTCATAGATTTTTTAATAATTCTCAAGGGGAATGCATTTATTGCAATGACCAGTTATCTATGCAAAGTTCATATTAGTATTCATAAGCTAAATAAAAAAACAACAAACGCAAACAAAAAAAGCTATCAAACAAAAAACTGAAATTACAAATGTAATATAAAACCCTTGTGCGAGGCTACAATTTGTCACTGAGCTGCTCGTGTTCAATGAATACCTGTTGTTTCAACTAAATACAATCTGTGGTTGTTGTTTTTGTTGTTGTCCCAATGCGGTTTTTTCTAAGCCCGATGTGACCGACTGATGGACGTGGCCCATCAATCGACACACAAAAAGAGATGAATTAGCGGCGATGCAGTTCCATTGGACTGAACAGTGTCTGCTCAGCGGTGGTCCAGTGCCGCAGACCGCGCGACCGGCGCATTGCGATCGTTGATAAGACAGTCGAGTGCCGATTGCTGAGTGTTGCAATCGCTTGTGTTTCTATTTCAGATGTTTGATTGTGTGTTTGTGTGTTATGGTGAGGTGTCGAGTATAGTTTATGGCTAATGATGGATATTTAAACGCTGAAATTACTCAATACAAACAGACACACAAGCACAGCTCAGATGCATTATAAGCACAGACACATACGTATTATTGCAATTAGATATCAGCACACACACTCATCTTATAATAAAATTACATATTTTATGACTGCGCAGCTGACGACGCTGCCGCCGCAGCCGCGGTCTTTATCCATAGCAGTAAAATCAAATCTTCGAAAAAAAAACACGGGTAGCTATTAATTATGACAAATAAGGGAGACCTCTTCTGTCGTCTTTTTGTGTCTTCAATTTGAATTTCGATGGTTGATTCTGTGTGTCTTCTTGTCTTCTTGCCTTTTTTCATTCAATTTATCTATTTTTTTTAGCTGCTTTGGTGCACTAGGTCAAGGGTGACTGTGACTATTGTTGATCTCTGCTTTTTTTGGTGTTTTGTTTATGTAATTTATGTTTGCTTTTGGTATTCTGTGGCTACTGAAAGATTTCTTATAATTTTGGTGTTGACAGCAGCGTGGAAGATGGGTATTGATGACTATTTAAAGGCGTGACTATTTTTGTTGTTTCCAAAATTAATAAAAAATAAAAAGCAAAAATGGTAATAATAAAAACTAAATACAAGTTTTATATTAAAAAAATTAAATTCAATAACATTGAACAAAATTTATAATTAAACATATAGAAAAGCTACTTTGTTCCAAAAGATGTTGTAAAGCTTCCTAAAATGTTTAAAGGGAAACAACATTATATTTTTTTCTCCATACAAATGAAGGAATCTATGCTATCGCTGTTGAAATTCCCTATTATTTGGCACCAAAACCATCTAAATCGGTTGAGATGTGCCGTAGTTATGACCATGAAAAGTCTTCTGTAGTGGTCCATAACAAGACCTGCGGTGAGCAGAGCAGCGGGGTATATACACGCCGTCGGGTATATGTATGTATATACATGTGGAGCAACGGATACAGTCTGTGGAACGGAAATGACCTAAAAGGATATGAAGTCACCGCGACCGGAAATAAACTTTTTACCATTTTTAACCGGATATAAAATTCACGAAAGGGAAGTTGTATAAAGGATGTGGATATGGATGTGACGGAAGTAGTGGATACATACCATAACTTCCGGTTGGGCATATATCTGTTTATTGTACATCCGTATCCTTTCCACAATATCGTGTTAAAAGTTGAAAAAAAAGGTTTCCGGTGCCTCACATCCGCTCAGTGCATTTTCGTTACACAAATTCCGGTTCCTTTATCTGACATCGGGTTCAATGGTGGTGCGTATGGTGTATCCATTGCTCCACATGTACATACATATATATACGCGGCGGCGGCGCTCTACATACTTACACTCATATGTATTCATAAACAAATCTACATGTATCACGCATTTTTTTCCCGGCATCCACCTGCTGCACATTTATGGTCGCCTGGTAGAAATTGACAATTTGAAAGTTTGCAAAAATCAACTGTTTGTTGCGATGCTCTGTCCACCGGAGCACAGATGGAACACCAGCAGACTTTCAAGCATAACTCTTGTAATCTGAACCGATTTTGGTGCCAAATGAAACAGAATTTTCACAACAATAACACTAGTTTATAAAATTTTATATTTTTATAAATTATAAATAATACTTCATACATTATACTCATAAAAATAATTTAATACTATTTGTCATATCAAAATCTCTGACATTATGTGCCGCTTTTGTTTCCTTTTCATGCACCTTCTTAATGCTATTATGTTGTTTACAAATTACGCTGCGATAAGAGCGCATAATAAGCCTCGCACAACCTTCATGAGATTAACAAATTACAGTAAATAATGCGAGATGAGCTTGGATATTTGCGCTTGTCTAGAGTATTGTTGTTGTTGTTGTTGTTGTTGTTCCCTTGAAATGCCACAATAAACAGCTACACAACACCGATAATTGTAATTACTGTCATTTAAAGCGGCACATCCACGTGTACACAAACAAACATTTGAAATATATTTGGTTCGAGTGGGTTTTGATGGGTCAAATTCAGCAAAGCCTCTGCTGCTGCTCTGAGTACTTTAAGTTGGAGTTAAATAGTGTAATTCATATTTAATTACGCTAAATTACATAATTGGTTTTAGGGTTTTTGTCTTGTAATTATTTGCTGTGATTTCCAGCAGCGCCGATTTCATTTTGAAAGGCCTTATCAACTTTAACAGATACTAATTACAATAACTATTATGGATTTATCGCAAAATTTTAAACAAGCTTTTAATGAAGTGATTTACGCATTTATTTTCCCACTTTATTGGTGTGGTCAGCAAATAAGTGATTTATTTATTTATTATTTATTTTGAGAATCAAGGCAAGAAGTTTAGTTTCTCACGATCTACACTCGTGCAAAAAATTTTATGATTTTTTTATGAAAACATTGATAATTCTCCGTGCTTCATCTCAGCAGCAAGGCTATTCTCCGTTAAACTCTTTCAATAAACTAGAAAATAAAATTTTTGATAATCTTAACAACACATACAACAACAAGCTTAGATTAATTAATTATTTTCTTTTCCCACACCAAATCTCTCTGAGCCGATAAGCCCACAAAAATCACCTGTTACATGAACATATTATAAAAATAAAAAAACAAATACAACAACTAACCGCTGCTGACATGAAAATTAAAGACTTTAGAAACTTCAAAGACTTCCGTCTGCCACGGAGCAAATAAACGTGCCAACAAGCAGCAATGACAGCTGCCGCTGGCTGAGTTGACTGCCACTATGGCTAAAACAATAAATGAAAAAAGAATTATTTGAAAAAAATTTCCAAATCATCATTTGCAACAAAGTGCGGCGCAAAGACATTGGCAACATATCAAAAACAACAGCAACAACAACAACAACAAGGTATGAAACGCTGCTGCTCTGGCTGCCTGACCTCGTCAACGTCCGCGTGACTTTCGATTATTATTTGCAGTTCTGCTGTTCGTTAGTGCAACAAGTGAGTAGTAGTAGAAGAAGAGGAGTTAGAAATATGGTGGAAGGGCAACCGATTGAAGATGCGCCACTGAGTGTCTGCTATGGAATATGCAAACTAATTCGTGCATTACGCGGTTGAGTTTCAACACAGGCAGCCAGCAAGTGGCACAAACTCGCATATACATACTTATGTATGTCTGAATATGAGTGCGCCATTGCATCCTGGTGACACAATTGAAGCCCGAAATCAGCAAAATAAAGTAGAAAAGCACAAAGAAGGCTATAAAAAAAGTGGCTTCTTATGGAAAATAGGTGGGTAAGGCAGTCAGTCAGTCGCGGCAAGTGGCAGCGAAGACAAGCTCGTTAGCTTTAACTACAAATATTTATGTACTTATCAGTCGAACACATGTCCACACACACATGCAGAGACAAGCATCATTTGCTTGGAAATCATCATGGCACATTGTCAGTGTTTGACTGCATTGACATTTCGACACTCGCTGATGCACGCTTGTAAGCACTGTGGCATGCGCCCAAGTCAGCTCAAGAGTGCGCACACACACTCAGACACCCATCGAGTAGTGCGGTCGGTGTTCACCGTGTTGTCAGGCATTACATGACCGACTTGACATTTGTGGTCGCCGCGGCGGCTCTTCTGTGCGCTACCGTGCGCGGCCACGTGAAGCTTTGCGAAAAAAAAATGCAACTCTGCGCCGCGCGCTCTACTCTACCGATTGCATTTCAGCGATAGCCACCGACTGCAGTTGCGGCAGCAAATAGTAAAATGAAAATAAGTCGAAGAAAACGCCAAATGAGCTGCTCGAATGCTCGTGTGTTGTTCTTAATTGAAAATTATTTATGCGCCGAGGCTTGGCCTTAAGGTGCGCTCGCGCCAACACAATGCACAACAATAACAACAAATTGCATAAAAGCGGCAACAGCAGCAGCAGCAGAAGAAGAGTCGAATTGTCTGATTTTCATTTTCATCAAAGCGAATGCAGACGGCATCATTATAACGGGTGATTTTTTTGAGGTTAGGATTTTCATGCATTAGTATTTGACAGATCACGTGGGATTTCAGACATGGTGTCAAAGAGAAAGATGCTCAGTATGCTTTGACATTTCATCATGAATAGACTTACTAACGAGCAACGCTTGCAAATCATTGAATTTTATTACCAAAATCAGTGTTCGGTTTCGAAATGTGTTATCGACAAATTTTGTTCAGCGATGAGGCTCATTTCTGGTTGAATGGCTACGTAAATAAGCAAAATTGCCGCATTTGGGGTGAAGAGCAACCAGAAGCCGTTCAAGAACTGCCCATGCATCCCGAAAAATGCACTGTTTGGTGTGGTTTGTACGCTGGTGGAATCATTGGACCGTATTTTTTCAAAGATGCTGTTGGACGCAACGTTACGGTGAATGGCGATCGCTATCGTTCGATGCTAACAAACTTTTTGTTGCCAAAAATGGAAGAACTGAACTTGGTTGACATGTGGTTTCAACAAGATGGCGCTACATGCCACACAGCTCGCGATTCTATGGCCATTTTGAGGGAAAACTTCGGAGAACAATTCATCTCAAGAAATGGACCCGTAAGTTGGCCACCAAGATCATGCGATTTAACGCCTTTAGACTATTTTTTGTGGGGCTACGTCAAGTCTAAAGTCTACAGAAATAAGCCAGCAACTATTCCAGCTTTGGAAGACAACATTTCCGAAGAAATTCGGGCTATTCCGGCCGAAATGCTCGAAAAAGTTGCCCAAAATTGGACTTTCCGAATGGACCACCTAAGACGCAGCCGCGGTCAACATTTAAATGAAATTATCTTCAAAAAGTAAATGTCATGAACCAATCTAACGTTTCAAATAAAGAACCGATGAGATTTTGCAAATTTTATGCGTTTTTTTTTTTTTTAAAAAGTTATCAAGCTCTTAAAAAATCACCCTTTATATGAATGTGGTCTCTGTAGTAAAAACGAATTGCTGCAAATATGTATTTCTTTCAAAATCTCTTTAACTAAATTACGAAATACTTTTGTAAATTCGAGACCAAACAATTCGCCATTGTATCTCAGCATGAAAAGGAGTTCATAGATTTCAACATACATATTTAAAAATTTTATTAAAAAAAATAATAAAGTTAAAGAAGCAATAAGCAAGTAGTTGGAAGTGTCTTTTAAATTAATTTCAATTCAATTTTTTTTTTTTTTAATTTGATTATGACCCATCCTGTACATAAAATTGTCTTTGACTATAAACTATAAACTTGTATTTGTAGATAAACTTAGCTTTTTAAAAAGTGTCAGAAGCTGCAAATTTCACTTTCCATGACCTATCTTCCACACTTATCTTAGCTCTAAATATGTCCATCCTAGCCTACAGACGATCTTCTCATTGTTTAATGTTCGTAATTGCATGTCCATACCCACAAATGCTAATCGGCAAATACAAAAATCCAAAAAGCGTAGGCAGCTAATAGCAATTGTTTTGGTCAAATGTTGCGGCTCATCGCCCACAGCAGAGATGTTGCATATGCAAATACGAAAAAGGGCAACACACAGCATCTGATAAGCGTGAAGCGTGGCACTTCTTAGAACTTAAGTTAAAGGAGTTTTATTTTATTAGTTAGTTTATTTAAATATGCATAAACGAATGACAATTCTGGCATATTTTGCTAGATTAAAATGTGAGGTAGCAATTACTATGAGCTAGTTAGCCCATTTATATACAATTTCTTCTTCTTCTTTAGATTTAGATTTTTGTGTCTAAGACGGTCTACTTCCAAATATGAATATGCAATTAGTGTGATATAAACCATTGTTTAATATCTAATATAAATGAATACCAACTTTAACCAGTATACATATAGTAGTAGACGAAAGAAAGACTTATAACCTTTTCACACAGCCAAATTAATTAATAAATTAAAATTTTGATTGAGAAACCAGTTTTTGCCATTCGCATTGTCACCTTACAGGTCAGCTGTTATACATTTTTGTTTTTGCTTTTCATAAGGACTTGGTAAGTTTCATCAGATGATTGCTATTTTTAGCAGCGACATCTACCGTCGTATAGCGTGAACAACAACTTGCAGTCAAACAAGCTATATATAATTACAGGCACGGTCTTTGTCGCAGAGTTACATTTCATTTATAAGTCGATTAAAATTCAATTAAAAATCTATGCAGGATTTATATTTTGTACGGTAAATCGTCTTAATCATCGATTTAATAGAACAGAGGTCGGTTAATTGTTCAATTAGTTGAAAGGCTATTAAGCAACGAACTCGATTGGCTACTATTATTTCAGTGTTATGGAAAATACATAAATTTAAGAATTGATGGAGTAGAAGTACAGAAAGTATTTTCGCGAAATTTATAATATAATATATATAATGTAATCAAATAAATATTTAAAATTACGACAGTTTCATACAGAAGCAAGTATATGAATTCCACATATAAACAAAAAATAATTAAATAGCAATGTATAAACTATTTATTATAGAAAATTAACTTTTCGAAACAAAAATTCGACTGACATATTTATCTCATGGTATAAATTATTCGGACCACATATTTATCTCATGATATAAATTAACAATAGGTTACATTATAAAAATATAAGTAAAAATTTTATTTTTCTATTTTTATGTATATTATTACCAAACAATTTCTTTTTAAATATTGTATGCAATTTAGTTTTCAATACAAAAATAATGCATTTAATAATAATAATGGTAATTTCCATCGCTTTCATCTAATCAAGTTTCATAACCTATAATTTCATATTTTCCTCCGCAAAGACGAAGTTCACACCACTCCGCTGATATTGAATAATGATAGTGATTGAAAAATTAAATTAAAAAACACTAAAACAATAACAATCAAATAAAAAAGCGCTTATGAAAATTATTGAATAATCCAAAGCAAACGCCAGCAATAAAAAGTCATAAAATCTCATCTCCAGCCTCTACGTCATATGTGAACGTCAGTCAAACACATTTTGCTTTTTTCGCACTTTTTCCTTTAATCTGCGAGATTTTCAAGCGTCCATAAGCGCTGCCATAAAACTCGAAGGGGCAATAAAATTTCGTAATTTCCTGCCAATTCAAGACATGTAAATAAGATTGAGTGAAAACAACAACAACAGCAGCGCGATGAGTAAGTGCCATCACGACTTAGATTATGTTTGATTTCGGTAAATAAAAAACAACAACAACAACAAAAAAACAGTTATTGATTTGCCGCACGTTTGATAAATTTGGAAATTATGTGACTTAGACAAATATCATTGTTGTTATTGCTGGGATGCTTTTTCTCTCTTTCTTCTGTCTGTCTGCGAGCCGCCGTGCGCCGACATGTTAACCCAACACAACAAGCGGGTCACAACTGCAACACGCGTCCAAGGGCCATAATGTGGATCTTGAGCGGCGCCGACCGACCGATCGACATGTGCCACGATTACGATTATGTGGTGTGGAAAATTATTAATAATTGTGCTTGTGACAACGGCTTCCGTGCGCCGCGGCAGTGAAGTGGGTTACTAATGAGAAATTGGATTCGAAAGTGCAGATGAATTAAGCTCATTAGCTCTTGTGGCTTCACTTTCATTTGCAGGTGGTGATTTGTTGGATTCGTGAGGGATTTTACTTTACCAATGAGTTTAATTGAAGAAAATGATATTATGTGTATATCAAAATTTTCGGGATCAAAAAATTTTCGGGATACCGACATTTTACGGGGTTCGACTTTAGTTTAACACATTGTAAGAGATTTAATTTTACTAATGAATGTCTTCGAAGAAAACAACTTTTTGATGTTTATCGAAAATTCGGGATCAGAATATGTTGATTTTGGGATACCGAAAATTTCCGGGACTTGTGTTTAGCTTAAGAATACTCGCTCAAAATAGATTTGATTTCACATTTTATTTATTTTCAATTAGTATTTTTCTCATTGCCGTCATTTTAGCTGCCCCACCTTGTTACTCAATAATTGAAAAATAATTTCCCAGCAGCCAAGCCCTTAAATCACGCTAATCAGTGGTCATCTTGTTGTGTCGTCGTCGTCGTTTAGTGTCTGATGTCATTCTGATTGCGTAGCTGAGTTCAGCTCATCCACCGATTAACCACACATAGTTAGTGCGCACATTAGCCGTGTAATTTAATTAGTAGCACTTGTTGAGAAACAAAAATAAATTAAATAAAAATAAAAATAAGAGATAATAGAAACACTACAAATTACAAAAAAAGCACATTTGCGTAGACATAAAATAATACAAAATAACAAAAAGACCGTGCCGAAAGACTTTTGTCATGCAAATTAAGCAATGGTCACAATATTTTATATATGTATAAAAAATAAAAAAACAATCATTAGTTGTTCAACAGTTAGTCACCTTTGTAGAAATAATTGTTTAAGTAGCAGCAAGTGATTTGGTGGTTATGCAGAGAAGGTACTTAAGAGCTATAAATATCACGAAGAAGACCTTCATATTCGATGTATCAAGTTCGAGAGATAATATACAAATGAGATTCACCGATTTTCGAGTAATTTTATACATAGAATATAAAAAAATAAAAAAAAAAATTAAAAAAAAAAATTAAAAAAAAAATTTAAAAAAAAATAAAAAAAAAATTTGAAATAAAAAAAATAAAAAAAATGTTTTGAAAAAAATTTTTTAAAATTTCATTGAAATATAAATAATAATAATAATAAATCCGTTAAATTTAACGATTTTTTCCTGAAATTAATTTTTTTCTACTCTACAACAACAAACCAACTTTACAATAAAATATCAAAACAGCACTCCATTCCATATCACACCACACCCACTTCACATTCGCCACCACTGTTGCACATCCTGTCCAGCGTGTGCTAAATAAACTATAATATAAAATCACAGATTTGCATGTTTTTTTATGCGCGCTGCTGCCATTTTGTATAAGCGAACACATTAAACGCCTTCGGTCGTCACATAAATGAAACGAATCGAATGAAATGAAACGAACAGCAACGAGAACGATGTGAAGCGAAGGTGTTGGTGCTTTTAATTTATGCGCAGACCACACAACAACGACAGTTGTCAATTGCAGTAATAACAACAACAGAAACAAGGGTGGCGTACAAGCAACAACAATGACAGCAAAAACAACAACAGTGACTATACTGAACAATAACATAAGCAAATAAACAACAAAAACAACAACTATAAGTAATTGCAAAAAAACAGCAATAAACAACACTAATGACAATAACAACAACAACAAATCGAATTTAACACTGTCGTCTACAAACAGCACACACATGTCATGTCTTGTCCAATTTTCATTAGCTATTTGGTAGCCGGTGCTGACCGCTGCCACACGCTACTCTTTAACGTCAGCAACAAGCAGCAGGCAGCGAGTAGCGAGCAGCAGCAACAAATAGACGCTCGTAATTGATAGATTGTCTGGAAATATTTGTTTTATAATTTGTTGTTGTTTTTGTTTTCTATATTACTATTATTATTGTTGTTGTTTTTCGATTGCTAACTGGCAGTCGATTTAGTGTGTAGTATTTTGCAATTGCATACGACATTGCGGTATAATAGATATACGCCAAGCAATTAATTGCTCTGCCAGCGAGTTCGTTGCTTAAGTCTTCTGTTTGGCTTGCAAAAATGTATGAAATTGTGTTTGTGAGCATGCAGATGCTGTTTATCGTTTGTATCTGTATATGTTCAAACATATTTGCTTATTAAATTTTAAATTTTATTTTTGTTGTTGTTGTTGTTGTTGCAAAATTAAAATTCTGCCAATCAATCAAAGCGCTTTAAACGCCACTGGCGCCTGTCTAAATTATTGTTTGGCGCAGCATACTGACATTTTGCACATAAAAAAATAAATTCACGGCAGAATGGAAATGCTGCAAACACATACTACACTCGTGTGCAAAATATTACACACACAGACATACCGAAAATGGCAGCGCTACCTTATTTACTTTGGCAAAAATCAATATTTACGCAATTTTACAAAATTTCCTGTTACCAATAACAACAACAACAACATCAAAAATAGTCCCTCAACCATTTCGATCGCTAGCAGTTAGTCCGGCTCTCACCGCGCTTTGCCGTGGGCGTTGCACGGCTGTGCTAACCGTTAAGTCATAAATCAAAGCGCGCTCCCAAATCGGCAATTACTTGCATTCACACATACATACATACATATATTTACTTTAGTTTAGTTTTCATAGCTTTGAATGCGACAATCGCTGACTGCTGTCGCCGCCGGTCAAATTGTCACTGTAAATTTGCGCATTATAACTGTGGCGGCGACAATGCCTTATCTGGTTGTCGCCGATAACTGTAATGCAACTAAAATTGTCGCAAAACACATAATGCGATAAATTGCAATGGCGGGGCAGCGGGCTTGTCGGACAGACAACGCAGGCGCCTAATGCGCTGCAGGCTTGTTAGATGAAACTTTGCATTTGCATTTATGCAAATGAATAGATAATATATCTATCTTGTATTAGTTGCCTTATATAATGCATTTATGCAGAAATTAAGGTTAGGTTAACTTACTTTTAAGGTTAGGTTTGCAGAATTTATTACCAAACAGCATGCAACAATTTGTTGGCAATGATATTATCGACTACATTACATTGTAAATGATTTATGAAATCCAATTTGAATTAATTTAAATATAATAATAATCCCGAAAAAAATTTCGGGATCCCGAAAAATAATATAAGTTCCTTACTGTAAGAAAAATTGAAATTTGCAAAAAATTCAACAAATCCCGAATCATGAATTTACTGCACTAAATTTTCGGGATCCCGAAATTGTAACCTGGAAATCCCGAAATTAGAAAATTTACATGATAGTCGCAAAAGTAAATATTTTATTTTTTTTTTATAATTTTCAAAAGTATTTTTTTGTTATTAAATTCTTTAGATCTGTAGTTTATATGTTAAAGATCTTCGTAAAACCTTAAACCTTCCCCAAAAACTTCGTATCCCCGCATGTAAATTATAAGAAGACGTAACCTGAAGGCATAAAATTACAAAGCATGCGTGATTGAAGGTCTCACATCAACTATGCGGTCATCGGAAATAACGGTTACGCCATACCACCTATCTATTTTAAGCCTATTTCTCATGCAACAAATATCATTTAAACATCTATGGACTATAATTACATACCAAACAAATAATCAGATAATGGATTTGCTCATAGCGGCATATTTTGCATTGTACAGATTGAACTCAATTTTGCATTACAAAAATAGATGTAAAACCTTTCAAATCACTAAACCGTCCAATTACTTTAATTCCATGCCGCTCACAGTTAAAATCGAATGCCAAATAAAGCAATTAAGTACCGCAAGCGCTATCCAACCCTTTACACGCCTTTAACACTTCAAGTTCATTTCTACAAACACACAATTCTTCTTCTTCTTCTTACAACTATTAATGTTCGCTTACAATGCCATCACATCATCATCACCATCTTCGGTAGGAAGACCACACTCCCATTTTGCCCACAGCTTTCCATATAAATTATGTTTTGCACACGTCGCTCGCTTGCACGCGTGTTCATTCGCGCTCATCATCACTTCAGCTCATTGCGCCTCACTTCCGGTGTGCCATTACTCGCCGCGGCACGGCATTATTGCATGACATGTTCTACATTCGTTCATCATTCATTCGCAATTAAATAAATCAAATTCGACAACTTGCCACAACTGCTGACTGACTGTCTTCGCGCCGCGGCGGTACATCAAAGCCATTAAACGCTTGCGGCCAACTGCGAATTCGCCTTGAAATGAGGCAATCGATCAGCTGTGAAATAATGCTGATGTGTTGTGCTCATGAGAAAATAGGAAGTGAGAATGCTTGCTGAAGGCGAAATAATAATTTTTATAGTTTTGTTTTGAAGATGGAGTTTCATTTGGAAATGTAATTAAATGAATTTCTAATTCGCCAAAGGCAAACAATTTGTTTAGAAGCGCACTCATTTGATTTTACGATATTTAGTATAATTTTTTCTTTTTGTGACTTAGAAAATTGGAGCTCATACCAAAATCAAGTGCAAAATATTTATATAATTTCTGAGGTATTCAATACTCATTTGTCTTGCTTAATATCGCAGCCACACTTTTTTGTTATGACCTGGGAGTCTTACTATGTGTGCATTATGTTTTTGGGGTCGCTAAATCTGAATCCGAGGTCCATTTAACCCCATTAGATCAGGATTTTCACATAGCTCCAGAAAATCAAGAAGGGCTTCAAGCGTCCGCCATATTGGATCCGTCATTTTGAATTAAAAAAATCGAAGTTTCAAGCTATTCCGATGAAGTTTTGAAAACGCTGTCCGCCATCTTGGCTTTCTGGGTCTATGTTAATTATTAAAACGAAATGCATGCACACAACTGTTCTCAAACCATATTCATGATTTGATTGGCAGCTTTTCAGTTATCCGAGTGGTAAAAGATACATGTAAGAGTTGAGAACAGCTTAAGGGGTTATATAGAGTTAGACGGCCGAAAAAAAGTGAATTTTCCAGAATTTTTTCTGGGAAACTTTTTAATTTATTGATCCAAAAAGTTATACACATATTATGGTATCTTTTAACTGTATTTTAAGACCTAGTACTAGTAAAAATATTTATTTGAAAAAGAGCTACAGCTGATCTCCAGGAGCTCCTCTCAAAAAAGACGTTTTGCGGTGACCACTATATCTCCGAACTGGATCATTTGAAATTAAAAAACCGAACAGATTTCGTTAAAATAATGTTAAATCTAGTAATTAATCGAAGGAATAAGCAAAATAAAATTTTTTGACAAAATGGAAAAAAAAATCGATTCTTCGCCGAAATTTCGGCCTTAAATTGTTTATAAAAAAATATTTATCGGAGAGAAAAAGTCTTCGATTAATCACTAAAAAATATATTTAAGAAGGTCGTGTTAAAATTTGAAACTAATCGGTCTAGCCGTTTTCGACCTTTGAAAACACCATTTTGAGAAAAACGCGCTGCCGCTCGGACCTTGAACTTCCAAGCACTCTAAAACGCCTTTTCAAATGTGCTTGTATCTTTGAAAATATTCACCGGAACGATATGAAATTTTCTGTGTGTATTCTTAAATATATGTACATTAAGAAAATGAAATAAAAAAAAATCGATTTTTTGAAAATTCTAACCCCATAAAGTCAAATTTACAGAGGAAATAATCTCAAACGCCTTTTCAAAAATAAAAAATAAAATCGCTTTATAAGCATACGAGAAATCGAGGTTAGGGTTAGTTTTTCAAAAAACGAAAATTCCCGTTATTTTTTGAACAGACCTCATTTTATTTTTCTTAAGGTCTGAAATTTCGAACTATTAAAAGACAAATGATACAATTTACTGTTGTTGTAATTACATACATAGATTCGTATATGCATATGTGTTTAACACACATTGCTAATTATATAATATGAATTTGTAACATTTCCTATTTTGTTTTTGCAAAATACACATATACCTATACACTTTCATACGAGTATGTATCTCTTCCAATTAATTAACAAAAAATGTCAGTTGATTTTTTCTTCTGCACAAATATGGCATTTCCTTTCACATATTACATGGCACAACAACAACATTATTAAAGCTATGCGACAGCACTTGAAAAACAACAAAAACTTTTTTGATTGTTTTATTGGATAATAATATTATATATTTTTTTTTGCGTAGAGTTTGAATAAGGAGAAGAAAAATATTATTTTTTTTATTATTAAAAAATAAATATTTTGTATTAAAAATCAAGCTGAAATGTAGCAGACAAGCTTGCATATTTATTTGTAATAAAAATATAAATAATAAAAATTAAGAATTGCATTTTAAAAGCAAAAATACTGCAAATAACCCATTTAGGCGCGCCAAGACAAGTTTTCGCTATTTTTTATTTATTATTTAAAAAAAAAGGTATCTGAAAAACATTTATTGTATAAAAACGTGTGCACTTATACCAACACATGTATGCATGTGTGTATGTATATAAGTATATCGGTAGTTGCATATATCCCGCTACACACTCCAGCGATTGGCATTTTATTACCGCCGCAGCATTCAGGTTGCAAGCTGGTCAAGCAACAGCCTTATCGGTGCTTCACAGCGCGTTCCACTAACTGCTCAAGTCGCGCTGTGCAAAGGCACCCAACAGCAAAGCTACACACTTACACTCTACAAATGTATTCTCATAGCGGCGCTCACATGTAGGTTGTTGGTACTTCGTTTGTCTGTATGTTATATGTGCATACTCGTATGTAACTTGCACGCGTGCTCACTCGCGCCCATTCAACACCGGACGACCTTGCAACGAATCCATGACGCTTTTCAGCACAACTGCAATTCACCGGTCTGTCCGGTCCGGTCCGATTCGAACGGCAAAGGTAGTTTACTTAGGAATAACGCTTTGCTGCTGACTGATCGCTTGGTAGAGCGTAGCCAGTCACTCGATTTGACTGTAGTTTACAGTGCCTTACATACATACATACATGTAGACATTAACAGTCAGCTAGTAAGGTAGCGAATACTTCAACTGTTGTTGTAACTGTAAGCTATTACTGTATGTTGTTTTTGTAAGCGGCTGATGGCTGCTGCAAGGCGTCAAGCATCAGTCAACAGCAAACAAAAAAGCTTGCTGCCTGCGGTCTGAAGCCACTAACCAACAACCATACACCGCTAACCACCAACCGCTGTTAGCCATCAGCGCCGCAACACCACCACCAACCCCAACGCCATCGCCAGCGGCTTGTGGTGTTTTAGTTTTGGGTCATGTTTACGCTTCGCTAATGTTCTCGTTTGTGTTTTGTTGTATTTGTTTTTCTTAGCTCTTCGGTGTGCTCAGAAACAGCAAACCAAGCTGCCTCTTCTTCTGTCGCTTCTTCTGCTTTTGGCGTTAGATTTGCATTGCATTTTGCAGGTTTCGTGCAATTACCTCGCTACAACTCAAGTGCATCAACACATTTGTTGTTGTTGTCTATTTATTGTAATTTTGAAAGTAAGAGTTGCTTTGAAACAGCAACGAGTTTTTGGCTAAAATATGTATTTTCTTAAAAGTCAAGAAATTGGTTCCAAGAAAAGCTTCTGAAAGACAATCCCATTGATGATCCAAGTTCTTGTTTCTAACTCTAATTTCTACAGCTTCACTTTCAATTAATCATGTTAGAGTCACTACTCGATCATAACAAGTTTAAAAGTCATTATAGGCTTTGTGGAGAACTATTCTATACCGGAATATGGTTCTTAGTTGATAATGATCGCCGATTGGTTCCAATTCTTCAATAGTTACAGCGTTCCGAACAGAGGAGCTGTAAAATAGAACCTGCAATGAGATTATCAACTTGCAGTAATCACTCAAGTGAGTGTCTCTCTCAAACGGTTGATACTGGTGTCTTAAGGTGTGATCTATATATACATTTTTCGACTAACCACTGAGCTCATTTAATCAACGCTGGCCTCGTGAGTATGATTCACAAAGATCTCTCAAACTCTCTCACTCTCTCAAACTCTCTCACTCTCTCACAGTCGTAGTGGCTAAGCAATTAAAGGTCAACTGTTTCTTAAACACTCTACAGTTTTGATCTTATAGATCTTTGGCAGATCTGAGGATTGGAAAGTCAAAGCATCTACAGTAAGTGGGTTAGAGCCAGGTTATAGAGCACTACTGAGGTATCGTGTTGATCGAGGACTATACAAGAGTCGATCCTTTGGTAAATATTATGTTTCATCTTCTATTAAGTTCTCTTTCTAGTTTGCAATATCGAGGTTTCACGGTTTTATATGCTTGTATCATCACATCAACCACAAACATTTCATACAAATTACTTTTCAGCTTAAATGTTTCTTCTTCTTCTTCTACAAGCAAATTGTCCTTCTGCGCGTTATGCTAATTTTGTTAATTAAACGTTTACGACTTTGTTGCTTGTTGCTGGTTGTTGTTGCTTTTCTCAATTTAAATTTTAGCTTTGCTGCCATCCAACGTTCTTCTTATTGCCAACAGCAATGCCACTGAGATCAGCTATAATAGCTGCTACTGTGTGTTTGTATGTAATTACTGTTTGTTGTTGTTGTTGCTGCGATTATAGTTAACAACTTTGGCATTGTTGTTTGCATCTTTCTAATGCCTTCTTGTTGCCTATTTATGCTACGGTCTTTCAGTTTTTCCGTTTTTTACCATCTTCAGTACTCGCACAGCGATTTTAACTGTTTATAAAAATTGTGTTTTTTTGTTGTTATTATTGTTGAGTGCATTTGCATTTTGTCTGCCTCTTTGTGTGCCGCTGACGTCTGAATGCCGCTTGATTTATTGGCCAAATACAATTCTAGCGCGGCCACAGAGCGCGTCATCACCATAATGAACTGTTATTATTCTACAATACTATTATTGTTGTTGTTATTTGTTGCTGCTATGATTACATGGCTCTTGTTCTACTCGTGCTGCCATTGTTGTTGCTGTTGTGCTTGTTGCCGCATCTGCAATTCAAGCGGATATTGTTGTAGCTGCACTGCTATTTGCCTGGCAATTACCGTTGTTGATCCGGGTGGCAAGTGTCGAGTGGCAAGTGGCAAGCAACAGGCAGTACAACAACAATGCCAATGAAAATCAGAGTTTCTTAGATGAAGAGGTGCGCTCGAAACTGTGTCAAAGATGTTGCTAATTTAAACTATTATGTTGTTGTATTTTCGATTTCAAGTTGTTGTTGTTGATTTTTTCAACTTTTTAATGGTAAATGCTTTTAGATTTGCCTAAAAAGGTGTTTTTGTTTCTTTTGGTTCCAATTGATTGCGTTCAAGGTTCCGTTAGGAGCGGTAAATAAAGCAAACAGCAAAGACGCAAACCTTCAGAGAGGCAATAGAAACAACCGCTTATAGTTTTAAAGGTGAACACCGAGTGAGTGGTGGTGAATGTTGAATACTTTTTTGAACTTTTTATACGCTCCTTGGTACTTCCTTGGTATATTTTAATAAAAAAAAAATCCCTGTATTAGTCACCTAGTTACCTATATACACAGAAGAATCCCTTGGCAAAAGTACCAGCATCTTCACAAAATATTCTCTCAGCAGTTTTTTTCACCCAAAAAATCTTCAAGTCTTTCTACCTTCACAGTCTTCACCTTGTTATCGCATTATCCGCCAAATGTTTAAATCGTTAAATGCTGTATTATCAGTTATATGAAATCATTCGGCGCGTATATGGTCAGTGTGAGTATTAAACTCAAAGCAGCAATGGTGAGAAGAACACTCATTTAACAGTTAATGACCGACAAAAAACTGAAAGAACACATTTTATGCGCTTACAAATTGTGGCAGTTACCTTTAACGGTGTGTTTCTTAATTAATACGCCAATAAAATGGCGTTATAAAAGTTCTGAATACACGCAGGCATTCAAGCGAAACATTTGTAAAAAGTATTTTTTGCAAAATTTTGTGGCTTTTTCGTTTATGGTCGTTGAAGATTAAAAATCTTTATTTGGAATTTTAATTAACTTGTACCGGTACAACGATTAAGGCGCCTATTTACAAGCAGATTTTCACGTAAAATATTACAATGCTGTGTAGCAGTTATCGTTTGGCCAAGAGATTACGAAATCTTAAAATATGGCGGTGATCATTTGAATGGAGTTTTATTATAAAATGTGGCTTTCGTGGTAAGACCTAAATTTGTATGGATGCACTGGTAAAAAAGACACCAAAAATTTTTGATTTGTTTGTTTCTTTTTTGGGATTTCGCATAATCTCTTATTCGACAAATTGTTTTCATACTCAAATCGATACAAAAGTTATGTTGTCTTCATTTTAATTTATGCTAGGTCATGTGACATAATCGACTGAGCCTAAAAATATGCAATGAGAAGATTTTGTGTGCAGCGAAGTTTACTTATAGGCGGCTGCCACACATTCAATATTTGCCGTGATATTTGAACTGCGATCTACATTGAATACTGATGGATTGCGAGTGAATGCTTCGCGACTGCGTTAATGTGTGTATATATATATATATTTGGCGTAGGAACCGCTTTAAGCGATTATAGCCGAATCCACCAGAGCGCGCCACTCATTCCTCCTTTTTGCTTTTTGGCGCCAACTGGAAACACCAAGTGAAGCCAGGTCACTTTGCACTTGGTCTCTCCACCGGAGTGGAGGTCGTCCTCTTCCGCGGCTTCCTCCAGCGGGTACTGCATCGAATAAATCGTACAGCTCATCGTTCCATCGTCTGCGGTATTCGCCGTTGCCAATGTTTAGAGGACCATAAATCTTGCGCAAAACCTTTCTCTCGAAAACCCCAAGAGTCGTCTCATCGGATGTTGTCATCGTCCACGCTTCAGCGCCATACATCAGGACGGGAATAATGAGCGACTTATAGAGTTTGATTTTGGTTCGTCGAGAGAGGACTTTACTTTTCAATTGCCTACTTAGTCCATAGTAGCACCTGTTGGCAAGAGTGATTCTGCGTTGGATTTCCAGGCTGACATTGTTATTGGTGTTAATGCTGGATCCCAGATAAACGAAATTATCTACAACTTCAAAGTTATGACTGTCAACAGTGACGTGGGAGCCAAGACGCGAGTGCGCTGACTGTTTGTTTGATGACAGTAGATATTTCGTCTTGTCCTCATTCACCACCAGACCCATACGCTTCGCTTCTTTATCTAGTCTGGAAAACGCAGAACAAACGGCGCGGTTGTTGCTTCCGATGATATCAATATCATCGGCATACGCTAGGAGTTGAACACTCTTGTAGAAGATTGTACCCTCTCTATTTAGCTCTACAGGTCGTATTATTTTTTCCAGCAATAGATTGAAGAAGTCGCACGATAGTGAGTCACCCTGTCTGAAGCCTCGTTAGGTATCGAACGGCTCGGAGAGGTCCTTCCCGATCGTGACGGAGCTTTTGGTGTTGCTCAACGTCAGCTTACAAAGCCGTATTAGTTTTGCAGGGATCTCTGTGTTTGTTTTCATTGGGGAGATTTTTTATGTGGTGGGTCCCAAGCCATACGCACAACCGCAGAAGCGGGCTTCGCCTTCTCACTTTAGCTCGCCTCCAAACGGATGTCTGTTAGCTACCCAGGGGATACTTGGTCTAAAACCGGAAGTCGTGAGCTGCTTGATCCACATGTTAAAGAATCGTTCCTGGCCACTCCCAAGTGAATGGCAATCAGAAACTTTCCTCACTTGCGTGAACTTTTACATATAACCCCATCCCCATTAATGTGTAGCAGGCGTCATAAATTAAGATAAGTTGATATATGGAAAAGCACTATACGCCCATAAGTATGCAATAGCAATATTTTAATTACGTAAAGATGTTGCCTACATTTTAGCGTAATATCGTTTTTAGACAGTTGAGAAACCCTTTTTTGCCTTTTATACGTTTTTGTTTTTGCTTTTCATAAGAAATGTGTAAGTTTCATCAGCTGATTGCTATTTTTTTAGCAGCGGCATCATCAAAAAATTCAGCTAATCGCAGACAAAGAACGTATATCGTACGTCTTTGTCGCAGAGTTGCATTTGATTTTCAAGTCTATTAACATTCAATTAAAAATTAATGTAGATTTTTATTTTGTATTGTAAATCGATCTTAATAAGCATTTTAATCGAGCAGAGGCCGGTTAATTGATCAATTAGCTTCTGTGTAAAAAGGCTATAAATCGAAAGTAAAGTTCATATGATCAAGAAAAAGCTCGAGGAATTCATTTCATCGTATATTATTATATTTGCGATTATTAAATTTCACATTACATGCTTTACTGCTACAAAAGCTAGAAAAAGCTAAAAAGTTTACGAACTACAAAAAGAGCTACATTTCAGAAGATATGTTGTGAATAAAACTAGTCTTAAACATCATAAAAATCAAAAAACGTGATATTCCAGTTGTAGCTTTCATACTGAAAGCTTAAAGCTTCTGCCAATGTTGGTATTAGAAACATGCTTTAAGCTAATAAAAATGGCGCTGAAGTTAAGATAAGCCATCTAACATATTAAATATAGCTAGTATTGTTATTGTTGCTTGAATTAATTTTCTTTAAATTTTGCAGTATACTTAAGGGTACTTTGAACAAAGCTTTCATTAAGCTTTAACTTTTTTGAAAATTTTTTTATATAAAATATTTTTAAATATTTCTACAATTATTTTTAGTAATCAGATACTATTAAAAAATACATATTCTCATAAAAATTTATGGCATGATACAAATAATTTACAATAAAAATACAAAAATATAATTTTTTTTCTTACAAAAAATACTCAATGACTCATATTGCATTACAATCTGCAACAGCGGTGCACTTTGTACCACACATGCAATATTAATAAAAATAAATTATATTAAAACAGAAAAAAATGGCGCACAAAATTGCTGTTTACAATCAAATAATAAAATAGTCCATTAAGGAGACTTACAAAACTGACAGAGGTGAACGAGGCGAGTTCCACAATGCAGCTGCCACAAAGTCAAGTAACATGTTTGAACATATATATTTATATATATATATTTATTATACGACAACACTTGTGCATTTAGCACATGGCATGTTGTGCGCTGCAACGTTGCATGTGTTGCAACACAAAGCGGCATTTGCTCAAAGCCACAAATTGGAATGCTATGCGCAGGTATTTGGGTTCTGTTTTTCCGAAAAACACTAAATGCTACAAAATGGTTGCTGTACAAATGAAAAATAATTAAAAAAAAAAAATAAAATACAAAAACAAAAAGCTCGTTGCAAGATAAGCTGCATTTGGTGTTGCACGAAATTTGCATATAAGCGTTGATTGAGTGCCACCGCCACCGTCAACGTCACCGCTGCCAATGGCTGTGGGGCTAATGATTAATGTGGCGTCGGCGTTAAAACGGTTAACTGACGTGACACTAAAATTTCGAAAATTTTTATTTTTGAATTTTGCAAAAAATATTTTTCATTCGTGCACATATGAATGAATGCTTGCCACAATATGTGGCATATGTGTCTTATGAATGTTATCTTATTTCCTGCATGGTCAAAGGTTTGCACGTGCAACTCGAGCTTAGAAAAACGAAAAAAAAAACAGCAAAAAAAGCATTTGAAATAGTGGCACGTTCGCCTTCACTTGTGGCACAGTGGGCGTGTTTATCTAATTTATTGCACACATGCCTTGTATTAATTACACTTGTTGTTGTTATTATATATATTTGGGTGTAAAACTGTACCACTTTACAATAACATTTTAGCATTTGCAGGTTGGCGAAAATTTAAGTGTATATTCGAATTTTGTCAGCCAATTAAACGCGTATGAATGTTGACAGGTTTTTGTGGGTGTCTGACATGGGGTTTTTCCTCCTTTTTCTGTTCTATGAGTCATAGTGAAGGTACATACATGTGCTCAAAACCAATAAATATCAGGTAATTGTGCGCAGACATTTTTGACAGCCAGCATTGCGAGCGCATTAGTCATAAGTTTCGCTGTCAAATATAAATTGGGTGACAGGGCGTATGAGTAATTTATTGCAATTTGCAGTGTAACACTTTGGTTGATGGGCAGATATGGAAGGAAAGGAAGTTATTTTATTTTTATTTAGAAATAGTATTATTTTAATCATTTTGGAAAAGTATGATATTAAATTTTATTAAAAAAATAAATAAACATGAAATATGAAGATTATTGCTATTGTTTTAAGCAGAGCGGTTAGGCTAGTTTCTGGAGTATTTTTCCTAATTTAAACTAAAATTATTAATATAATATATATTTGTAATTACAATTTATCATCAATTATTATTAATTTTGCTCTATTTTTTCTTTGTATTTACAGCATCGGCTTATGTGGTTTTGATAATCCAATGCGCGATCAAAAGACCGAGGAATATAAGCGGCATATCGGACAGGTGCGTAAATCTTTTAATTATTATCATTGTCACTCATATTTATTTTTGCTTTACTCCATAATTTTATACCTCAAATTCCAATTTTTCATGGAATTTAGGTGGTCAATGTACAAAATTTAAATTTCAAACAGGTGGCAACATTTTTCAAAAATATGCTTCTCAACTTCATTTTCGGCTGTAAACTAGCCTGAGCCTCTTTAATATGATACCCAAATTGTAATTATAATTTTTGATTTTAACTTTAATGAAACAGGTGGCAACCTTTTCCCAAATATTTTTTTAACTATAAATATTTTTAAACTTCTTTAATTTGATACCCATTTTGCAATAATTTATTTAACCTCAACAATTTCTTTGAATTAAATTTTATAAAAATCTGGCAACCCCCTTAAAATTTTTTTTCAACTGTAATCTTATTCAATCTCAGCAGTTTAATGCTCTTAGCATAATGTATGTTAATATTATATTAAGGAACTGAAATTTGAAAAATCTGGCAACCCTCTTTAATTCTTTTTCCAACTGTAAGATGTATTAAACTCAATCAATTTAAGTTTGCCGTCATAACGTATAATAATATTAAGAACACTTCTTAAATTTTTCAAACAAGTGGCAACACAATTTCGTTATACTCCAACGATTTAACTACCATGTTGTCTATAGTTAATTTATTACATTTTTACTGCCGAAAAACCTTCAATTTTGATATTTAGTGTTGTAGCAAAGTGTTCCAAAGACTAATATTTCAACACGCCCCTTAATTCGCAAGACAGTATTATAACTAGTCGAGAGCCGTATTAAAAATAAATGACAGCATTCAATCAGCAATCGTAGGGAGAAATAACTGACTTCAGGTCAAAGTAGTTGGCAGAAATTAATGAGCACAATTGTGCTACCACAAAAGAACATTAATCAAAGGGTAGTTAGAAAACAAAATGAGAGAACTAAAATAAAAAAAATTGTTATTCCAAATAGGCTTGAAAAATAGTGTGCATGAATCACGCGGTTTGTACTCATGTAAGTGAAAAAATAAATAAATCTCAAATTTACAAAAGCATAAAAAGAACCCTCGAGTGCGATTAATCGATTACATTTGGCCCCAAATATGCACTCGAGCGTACAAGTTATGTCCATTAAGGCAAATCTCTGCGCTGACTTTGATATTTATACAACCATTATTGTCCACATAATGCACGGGCCACACTTAACCCGATAATAAATGCGAACAATGAACAATGTTCATAGATAAAGAGTAGAAAAGAATAAATATATTTTTCTAGATTTTGCCCATGGGCTAAATGAATTTCGGTAATTTCATTACAAAATGCTATTTGTTTACATAATGTTTGTATGTATGGGTGAGTGTGTTGAGTGAAATGAATGGCCAGCAAACGCATATTAGAATTAACACACTATTGTTGTGGACATGGCCTGCGGTTGAGCCCAGTCTTATTAAGCCTCGCGTGCGTTCGGGTTCATTTGCGATTTAAAAAAAAAAAATTTGTTGTTAATTGGAACTTGTGACTATTGCCGTCTTAGAAGTAGAGGAATTATAGAGGGCGTTGCGATAAGTAATTGCTCGTTGATTTGTAGATTTAAAAAAAGTATATATTGAATATATGTTTATAAGAAAAAACTCTAAAATTATTTTATTGATCAGGACCATTTTCGCTTAATTTCTAATTTATTTTTACCCTCATATTTTAGTATTGAACTTTTGAAAAATTATTTTTTTCTTCTGATTATCTTATTAAATGGTTTTTTCTTTAAATTTACAGGGTGTCAAAATCAAAATGGATGACGCTGGCAATATACTCGTTCGCCGCTATGCCAAGAGTAATGTTTACGTCAAGAGCACAGCGAGCGCTCCCAACGAGGAGACATCCATTGGTGCCGACATACTCAAATTGCCAAATCAAGCATTGGAAAGTGAAAAAATAGTCAAAGTGAGTATTTTCATGCGGTGCTGAGTATTTTTTAATATAAATGAAGCACATTTAATGAGCGATATAAACTGAAGAAAGAAATTTATTTTCTTAATAAAAATAAAATAGGTCTACTATTCTTAGAAAAAATAGTTTAAATGGAATGATTTGGTCAAATTTTCCTAAAATAATTTTTATTCAGATTATTAAAATGTCTGAGAAAAAATTTTAAAAAATTTATTCCAAAATATTTATTATTATTTTAGAAATTTTTAAAAATATGTTTTTTATATATTCTGTCTCCAGAGTTTATTTAACTTAAAACTTGTTATTTTTAAATATAAAAAAAAATGATTATTAAAAGGTATGGAAAATTAAAAAGGAAGGATAGCGTAAAATTTACATTATGAAAGACAAAAAAGAAAAAAATTAAAAACCGAAGATTGTCATTTTTTATATTAAAATTTTTATCAGATAATAGCACCTCTCAACAAAATTTTCAACTTTTAACTTCTAGGACATTTTAAAAAATATTTTTTAACTAAAATACAGTTTTACGAAATTTTTGTTACCAAAAAAAAATATTTCATTTATTTAATATTTTTTAATAAAATATTTAAGTTTATTAAAAAAATATATATATATTAACTAAAATAAAATTTTTCGATTTTTTTATTTTTCAAAATCAAATAATTTATTTTTTAATATTTTTCACCACAATATTTAAGTTTATTAAAAAAAATATGTGTGCATGTTTATATGAAAATATTTAACTGTAATTAAAAAAATTCTCCAACATCTGAAATTATGTCATGGAAAATACTTTTTTTTATAAAAAAATAATATTTTAAATTTTTAGTTAATAAAATAATTTCATAGTTTCTAAAAAATATTAAATAACATAAAATTGAGTGCTATTTTATTTATAATTATAGTTTTATATCATTTTATTTTATTTTATTTTTATTATTTTTATTTTATTTTCATTTCAATTTTAATTAATTTAATTTTTTGATATTTTTTATTATAGTTATTTTTTACTATTCTTTTATTATTATTTTATTAAGAATTTAATTTTAATTTTAATAATTCATTCTACAACTTTTCACTCTCGCAGTTATTCGATATGAAAAAATTCCAATCGAATGTAAATCGTGAACTTCGTCGTGCTTATCCCGATCGTCGACGCCTGGAGACACAATGTCTGTCCGTTGTGGCTTTTGTCAAATCGGAGAATGATATACTCGATTGTCCCGTTTGGGTGCTCATTGTCAATGTGGTCGCAATGGATATGTTAAAGAGCAAATTGCCACCAGGTAAGTGCAGCGAAGGGAAAAGGGGACAAAGAAAATAAAAAAACAAAACTAAAGAGTGCTATTACTAAAAAAAAAAATAAATAAAAATCTTAGCAATAGTATGAGTTTATGTATGTAATAGTCCAACATTAAAATCACTTTTTTATGCATATGTGCACACACACACTTTTTCTAAGCAAGCTAAGAGCTTATCGCCAACCAGCTTAATAAGCTTAGCGTTCATTTGTTACGGCAGCAAAATCTTTGTAATTTATTAGGTTGGGCGCTGAGCTTGCGCTTTGCCATTAGAGCAGGTTTATATTAATACTTGTTCTGCATCGTTGTTGTTGGCTGAGGTTGCAAGTGCATGCATGGATCTCAAGCATCTGCACGAAGATCTCATTTTTGCGCTGCCATAACAAACTAGACAAATGCAGTAATAACTAAGTGCACACACACACACACACTCACACATATTCACAGAACAACTTTATGCAACTTTGTATGCGATTTTTCTAGTTTTCATTTTTCTATTTTGAACTGCGCTGGCCCTACACTCCCCCCTCCACTCGTTTGACAAGCGGTTCAAGGTTGCCAGCAGCCGGCGCTCACATGAGCTTAGTTGTGAGTGGCGCTTGTTGTTGTTGCAGCTGCAACTCTGCACTGTTGTTGGCCTTTCGCTTTTGCGCGCACACACACCAACCTTACATATGTATGTATCTGTGAGTGCGGCATGCAAGAATGCATAGGTAAATTTTGCGGTAAATTTCAAATGCCAAGAGACAACATTTTCATTTCGCTTTTGAAATGTCAAAGTGTCAGCGTTTTGGCCTGCACTCGGTTTGTGTCGGAGATAAAGGGCGGCGGCCGCAACAAAAGTGCGCATGCGCAGCAGCCACACGCATTGTCTCAGCAAGCGTTTGGCGCATAAATCAAAAATGGATTTCACTTTGTTGTTGTTGTTGTGGTGTGTCTGTGTGTGTTGTTGTAATAGCTACGCATAGAACGCATGTCAACGCATTTTGGCATAGACCATATCAGCGCCGCAATAACAATGCTAGGCACAAAGCCAGAAATTTGCATATTTTTATCCACCCGAATACAAAAATAAAAACAAAAATCACTTAAATTATGCTTATGCAAACAATTGACAGCAATAAATGATTTATGCGTTCTAACATTGCACATTTCTTAATTTTTATCACATGACAGTTTATGCTAATTCCCACTCTCTTCCCTTCCGACAGTGCAACGCCCCATTGTGGACATCAAGAATCGCCCTAGAATCCCCATACCGGACGAGGATCCTTACAGCGTGGCCGGCAATGGCAGCGGCGGCAGTTCGGGCAGCTCTGGTTTTGGTGCTGGCAGCAGTTCGGGACATCATTCACAACAACAACAGCAGGCAGCAGCCGCTGGCATGGGCCTTGGTATGCATACTATGAACGGCGCCGGCATGAATGGTGGCACCGCCGTGGCTGGGCATGTGGCCGCCACACGCGAACAATTGCTGTTGCAGACACAACAATTGGCTCATAAACGCAGCGAGAAGCCACCGAAATTGCCGCCACGCGATAATATTTACTCGCATGATATTATACCGAAGGTGAGTGCTTGGAGTGTGTATGAGTATGAGTTTTAAAATGTTTTTTTCTCGAAAATTAACTAAAATGCTTTTTAAGATATTTAGGCAACAAAAATTTGAACATGCAGTTGAACTTTCTTTACTCGAAGTTCTCCATAACTTGAACTCTTGAATTGGCTAAATATAAGTTAAATTTCATACAAATTACCTTCCGTAACTCGAAAGTCCCTCTTACTTAAAGTTTTTTTGTGGATTACGGTGATTCGAGTTAAGAAAGTTCAACTGTATATAAGTACTTTTTCAAAAAATCACTGGTTCATATATGCGTTGACTACATTTAGGCTGAAAACTAAAATGATTCAAAAATTCTCAGAATATTATAGGGAAGATATATGATCCTGTAGTATAATCAAAAATAAAATTTCTCCAAAATATCTCGCAAATATCGTCATCCGTTTCATTATGCCAGTATATTGTATTTGCTTGTTCGAAATGCCAACCTTAGAGAGTATAAATATATCGATTTTGCCTCATTAGAATAGTACTGAACTTTCATATAATTATGTAGAAATAAAATTAAAACGAGTATAAGAGCAGAGGCTTTTTAAAAATCAGAAATCATTGCAAAAATTACCCTTTACGGCATACAAAAACTATACCAGTTACTAGAAAAGTATTAACTGTACCTTCACTACTTCCACAATTCAGTCTTTTGTGGTTTTCCAATATTTTTATTACAAATAAAAATGTTCTGCATTTCAAGAAATCACTGAAACGTTTCAAGCGAAGAAGGGCAGCACAAAGCAATAAACCTTAACAATAATAATAACAACAAAAACAACTGCTGTAATTCACATTACAAACGCCACTTAAATACAATAATCAATGCATTAATTTCCAAATGCAAAACTCGTTATTTGAGTACTGGCACTTGCAGATATATGTACATACATATGAGTACAATTAAATTTATGTGCATATGTAATGTTTGCTTTAATTATATATATATATACATATTTGTAAACTTATACCGAAGTGTAGTTCGTTGATAGTATGTCAAAATAACTGCATTTATCGCTCGATATCGCGTGTAATTAATATGCGAAGAATGTTGCATTTGTTGCGCAGGCGCACACCAACACACACACACACACTCATATACACTTATAAATATCAATATTGCAAGGTAAAACAAATATTTAGGGCATATGAGTTTGAGTTTATATATAAATATATGTAAGACCTTACTATGTAAATATTTGTAATTGCAGTGTTGTTGCAATTGTTGTTATTTTTTGATTTAGTGGCTTCAGTAACCATAATATGCTGTTAAAATAATTTTAAAATAAAAATAATAAATAGTTAACGCATTTGTGGCACGCCTATTGATACACTCTAATTGTGAAATTTAAGGCAAGAGAAAATTTCCAACTTTTCGATGAAAAATCATGAAAAACAAATAAGGAAGGGCTAAGTTCGGGTGTAACCGAGCATTTTATACTCTCGCAATTTATTTATTTGTCTTTATTTATATTATGTAATACACAATTTGACCCACATATTCGTCATATATATTGTATAAAGTCCATTGAAAGTTAGAAACCATAATATTAGGTTAGAAGCACCGAGGTCCTCGTGTTCGATATATGGGGCCTTAAAAACCTATGGTCCGATTTCGGCGATTTTTAGAATGGGGCTGCCACACTATAAACATAGTATTTGTGCAAAGTTCTGCACCGATATCTTCACTAGTGCTTACTTTATATATTGTAAAGTAAACGATTCAGATCGTCTTCAAAGTTCTGGTATATAGGAAGTAGGCGTGGTTGTGAAGCGATTTGGCCTATTTTCACAACATATCATTGGGATGTAAGGAAACTATTACAAACCAAGTTTCATTGAAATCGGTCGAGCAGTTCCTGAGATATGGTTTTTGACCCATAAGTGGGCGACGCCACGCCCATTTTCCAATTTGTAAAAAAATCTGAGTGCAGCTTCCATTTGCCATTTCTTATGTAAAATTTAGTGTTTTTGGCGTTTTTCGTTAGTGAGTTAACCCACTTTTAGTAATTTTCAACCTAACTTTTGTATGGGAGGTGGGCGTGGTTATTATCCGAATGTATTAAGAAGTGGCTAAAAAAACCACTGCAGAAAGTTTGGTTTATATAGCTCTATTGGTTTCCGAGATATGTACAAAAAACCAATTTGAGGGCGGGACCACCGCCACCTCTCCAAAAAATAACATCCAAATGTGCCCTTCCCTAATGGGATCCTATGTTCCAAATTTCATTTTCATAACTTTATTTATGGCTTAGTTATGACACTGTATCGGTTTTCGGTTTCCGCCATTTTGTGGGCGTGGCAGTGGACCGATTTTGCCCATCGAAATCGAAAGCAACCTCCTCAGGGTGCCAAGGAACATGTTTTCCAAGTTTCGTTAACATATCTTAATTTTTACTCAAGTTATCGCTTGCACGGATAGACGGACGGACAGACATCCGGATTTCAAATCCACTCGTCATCCTGATCATTTATGTATATATAACCCCATATCTAACTCTTATATTTCTTGGTGACACAAACAACCGTTATGTGAACAAAACTATTATACTCTGTGCAACAGGTTGCGAGAGTATAAATATCAGAAAATGTGCCACAGCGCCATCTACAGTAAGTTTTAAGTAAAAATAGACGTGAAAATTAAATTTCTTGACTCCAAAAATAGTCGCAAATATAACTTTCGAGAATCATTCACGTTATTTAAACCATTGCATAATATAGGGTTGCCAACATTAAATAAAGAATCCAAAACTGGCAACTTTCATTATGGTAATTAAAATTTTCATACATTAAACTTATAATTGAGAAACCAGTTTCTGCCTTTCGCACAGCCGCTTACTCGATTAACGATCAGGTGTTATATATATTTTCTTTTGATGTTTATAAAGTTTTTAAATTTCAGAGCTCATTGCAATTTTATTAGTAAACAGCCAAATTTATAGATCATAGAAATTTCGATTTGTATTCGATTAAAAAATTAATGTAGTAAAATACGATTTTTCTTTAGTATGGTAAATCGATCTAAAGCGCTTCAATCGAGCAATACTCGGTTAATTGATCAATTAACTCCTGTGCGAAAAGACTATTATACTACGTTCGGACCGACATTGAAAACCTCTAGAAAATACAATTTGTGAATTGTGGAACCAAAGTCGTTCTGACCGACATTTTATGTTTTCGATGCGTTTTCATTGACAATTCACAATTGAGCATTTTTATACTCCCACAACGTGTTGCTAAGAAAGTATCAAAGTAGTGTTCTCATGTTGTTTGTAAGTCATAAAACTAAACGATATAGGGTTATAAATATCAAAATGACCAGGATGACGAGACGAGTTAAAATCCGTCTGTCCTGTACTCTAGTTATCAAATTATCAGTGAGAGAAGACCAGCATATTAGAGTGACATCTTTTTGTTCTTTAATCATAAAGGTAATGCAGCATGTGAATAATGTTGTAATATAAAAAGTCACCATTCGAAAAAAGAAAAGAAAACGTGCTTAATAACATTAAACAAATAAATTACGAGAGTATAAAATGTTAGGTCACACGCGAACTTGGCCCTTCCTTTCTTATTTTTATTTCTGTTTCTCCATTATTTTGACAAAATAGTGGAATTTGTTTACCATATCAAATGACAATTTAGAGCTGGCAAAATATGTCTTCCAATAATATCGACTAAACTAGAGCAGACATCGATTATAATGAGTGGAATGTAAGTTTTCAAGAAGTTTTCAGCGAAAACTGTGATTTCGTTTGACAAATTCTGCATGGATGAAAACACAAGTTTTCGAACGAAACCCTATTTATTCAATGAAAACATGTTTTCAATGTCGGTCCGAACGTAGTATTAGGCACATTAAAATAATTCAGTTCCATAATATTTCACACTTACTTTTCTTTCAAAATAAGCTCGATTGATTTCACTAAACACTTCATCGCGCCTTAATTTTTTACGAACCTATTGAATTTGTCCTCTACCCTTTTCATATTTTCATAAAATGCAATTATTGGCCTTAGACAACCTAAATCTTCTGTTCAATTTTATTCAGTTGGAAAGCGATATTATTAACTGGACGAATCGAACAACCAGCTCGCTTAATTAATTATATGTATATAACTACTACGACAGAAACTCAGTGAATTTCGTCATCGTTGTATATAATGAATTAAGCGAGTTGCTTGTCCTAAGAAAACTCAAGTTTAAGTAAATCAGATTCATTTGCGCTACTATCACAAAATTATAATTATTATTCATTTTTTTAGCTGTAATAACAATATCAGTAATAACAGAAATTCCGATTTTTACACATTATTTGAAATTTTCATAATTTTCTTTAAATTTTTAGCCCGATTACGATGACATCGAGGTGGATACTAGAATCAAATTGTCACGTGGCAAATCCGACAAAGGCAAGGACAACAAGAAATATGGTAAGTTTTGCGCAAAAGAATTGAAATATTTCTCCGACAAATACTGAAACCAATTCGCTACCGCATTTCATTTCAGATGATCCTTACTACTGTGGCTTGCGCGCACGTGTGCCCAATTTCGTGAAGACTTCAAAATCCAGCAAGGAGCACAAGGAGCATGTCAGCAATGGTACGCTAGTTAATGGCAATGCTGGCAACACGAATGGCAACTCGAACGGCAGCAACATGAACACGCTCAGCCAGAAGAAGAACTCCATGATACACATGTCGATGACAGCGCCCAATTTGCATGCGATGCACGTGGCAGCACCACAGCCGCCACCGCACATGCATCCACATCACATACAGCAACAGCAGATGATGGCCGCCGCTGCGGCACATGCCGTGCATCATCACCATCCGGCAGCGGCAGCAGCACATCTGGTGCCACAGCATCCGATGTGGCAGACGCGCAGCTTTGAGAGCGGCATAGGTATTTATGATAGTAGTAGTATTGGTATTGGTTGTCAGCCGCAGCAGCAGCAGCAACAGCAACAACAGCAATTAAATGCAGTGACTGCGAATTTTCTAATGGACCATCACAACAACAGCAACAACAATAAGAACAACAAAAAGAACAAAAACAAGAACAATAACAACAATCAAATGAATCACGCACAGGCACAACAAATCACCTTACATGCACAAGCACAATCACAAGTACAGGCACAGGCACAAGCACAAGCACAACAACTACAACAACAGAAACAACAATTGCACAATGCACTGCCACAGCTGTTGTCTGCCGCAGCGCCAATGCGCCTGCCAGCGGACCCAGCACACGGCATGGACGGACACGAACACGAACACGTACTCAATAACAGCAACAATAACAAAAACCATAACAGTAACATATACTTTAGCGTACAGCAACAACAACAACCACAACAGCAGCAGCGACAGCGCCAACACCACTTTCCGAATTTAGAAGAAACACGCCAGCGCCATCATCATCACCATCACAATGAGGAAGAGTCACAAGATCTCAACAACAACAACAATAATCATCACAACAATCATCGTCATCACAGTCGCAATTGCGCACGTCGCCAACTACCGCCGAGTATGCGCGACTGCTTCGCGCCGCCACACACTGACTCCGACTACCCCGATCCTGATTTGATCTACGCTGATGCACATCCGCCGCCATTGCCATCGAACATGCGCTCGAGTCGTTCGCGCTTTCGTCGCATCACACGCGAATTGCAGCAAACGCTTTCGCCGCACCGCTTGCGTACGAGTCGCACACGACGCCACGCGGGTAGCGCGGTGGGCAGTAATTGCAATTGCGTGAGCTGTTATACGCTGGCGCCACTGTTCGGTGTTGCGCAACCAGCGCGGCCACCGCGCAGTCTCAGTCAGCAGCAATTGCGCTTGCACCAGCAGTTAAGCGGTAGTTTGGCGGATATACCGCCGCCGCCGCCACCACCGCCACTACCGCCGTTGTCGGCAGTGCAAATGCGTGCGACCCATGCGGAGAACGGCGCTGGCCCTGACGGTGCCAATGGCGGTAGACGCGAAGCTACGGGTGCGTCGCGGAACAAAGCGTTTGGTCAGAGCGGTGGAAATTTGGTGAAGTGGTGTAGCGAAAGCGATGTATCGTTTTTGAATCCGCGCCGCAAACGTTATTTAGCGCCCAGTGATAGCTGCACTTACGACGAAGGTTTTGGCGAAGCGGATGTAGTCGAAAACGTGTACGATGTTGGAGGCGCGCGCAACACAGAGAGTCCTTATAGACACGAGAAACCAGAATCGCCGCATTACGTCAATGATTGCGACTACCGACGCGCAGACGCGGTGCCGCTTTATAATGAACACAAAGGGCAAACGCGTGACAGAGAAGCACACGAACGCATTGGTGGCAAAAAGAAGACCTATAACGAGTACGCCATGCAGACGCGACGCTACGGTGACAGCCTGTACACCGCCGACGAAACGGACTGGGACGCCACACATTTTGACCGCTACACTTATAGACAACGGCAGTTGGGTACGCCATCACCGTCGCAATCGCACTTTGAGCGTACAGACGGCGATGAAATGCAGATTGATGGGCGACGCGGCGGTGCCGGTAACAGGTCGGGTTTCGTGCACTCGCCCGCGCTACTGCGCCACAAGTCACTGTCGATCGAAAGTTTCTTCGAACAACCGAACGAAGAGGGTTCTCTTTACATGTATGGCGGGCGCAAGCGCATTGTGAAAGCGCCATCCACCACCATACTGTACGATCGCTTGCGCGGAAAAGAAGCGCGTGGCGCGTCGCCAATTACAGCGCTTGATATGAAACGCGCGCGTAAGGAAAGTGGAAATAGAAAGTATCACGACGAGAATTTATATGATTTGCAAGAGATCAAGCGCCACAAACTAGGCATGCATAAGCTACAGAAAAACAGAGAAGATAACGCGGCGCCGCTGGCGAAACCAATGTTGCCGCCGCCTTGCTGGCGCGGTAAGAAAAGCAGTAATTGCAGTAATGAGCAATTTGTTTTGGACAGCAAAATAGCGATTGAAAATACAAAAACACCAACAACTACAAAAAACACAAATGCAACACCAACAAGATCCACATCTTTTAAACAGCTAGGCGGCAGCATTGTCGCCGCTACCACGGCGGCGTTCGAAATGAAAGTGCATAATCAGAAGCGTCAGCAGCAACAGGAGAAGCTGAAGCAACAAGCGGAAATTAAGCAAATGCAACAAAAACAAAAGAAACAACAAAAGCAACAACATTTGAATAATTGCGAGCAATCGGCGAAAATGGCAAACGCCGAGGCGCAGGCGCAAATTAACAAATTGGATAACAACAACAATAATAGTAAAGAGAATAAGAATTTCCTATTGAATAATAGCAAATGCCAAAACAGCAATGCCGTAAAAAATACAAATGTTACAACAACAAATGCGCATGCAAGCGCGCAACAACAAATGCCGAAAAGGGCAGAAGAAGCGCTACACCATCAACAACAACAAATACACAAGCACCAACAGCAAAGCCGTCTCAGTCGTTCAGATAGTCGCGTGGACGCCAGTGACATGGAATCCATTTATGGCTATTTAAAGCCACGCAAACCGCGCAGTCTGAGTCTCAAACGAATTCAAATACTCGACTACTAAACAAAATCAAACGCTACAAAAACAACAATACAATATATAATGTGCTTGTGCTGCGAAAATATTTGTTCCCCAACAACTACGACTACTCGTTGAACAGCTTGACAACTCCATTGCACTGCGACCGGACACCCCTCAATCGAACAACCAATACAACAATATCAACTATCGAACTAACCAGTATCGCTGAAAACTGGACGAAAACTGAACTCAAGCAAGAAAAATACAGTTTACCTAATAGGTTTGACTTCATTCGCCTACTGTTCTCATACTATTTATTTAGGGTTATGGTGTTGATTTTTGGGTTTTGGTAGCGTTAGTCTTCTCGTTATTGTTACAGGTTCATTGATAAATATCGGCAATTCGGAAAAGTTAAAGTTAAAGTTTATACTGTTATACAAGTATAAAATGATATATGTACTTCTCATAGCCTCCATATGAAGATCAGATGATAGACATTCCATTAATTGAATTAATTAATAAACTGTCTACTTTCTGCATATAAGAAGAAAATACTAATTGATTTCATTGAGTGTCAATTGACAAATTTTCTATAAAAAAATTACTAATAGACTCAATTTAGGCCGGATTGACTCAATCGATGCATCTTAGGCATAAAATAGAAAATTTCTAATAAACTTAATTAAAAGTTCATTAACAAATTGCACATAAAAAAATTGTCAATCGACTCAATTAGAGCGGATTGACTCAATAGACTATCTTATACATATTAGAAGAAATTACTCATAGACTTAATTAACTGTCATTTAACAAAGTGGCTATAGGAAAAATTACCAATCGACTCAATTATGCATATATGAGTGAAACATTAATTGACTTAATTAAGAGTAAAATTAACAAATTGTCTATAAATCGACTCAATTATCCATATATGAGAGAAATATTAATTGACTTAATTAAGAGTAAAATTAACAAATTGTCTATAAATCGACTCAATTATCCATATATGAGAAAAATATTAATTGACTTAATTAAGAGTAAAATTAACAAATTTTCTATAGGAAAAAATTACTAATTGCCTTAATTGAGGCTAATTAACTTATCTTTATTTTAAGTGTCTTTACATACAATATTTTTTATGACGTTGTCAATCTTTCGAGAAGTAATACAACAAACTAGCATTAGCATTCTCTGTTTCACATTTTTAATCCTTAAATGCATGGCGTACCATATATGGAACATGTGATATAAGGCATTTAAGGCTTCGTAATTCGAACAAATTAATCTGTATCGAAGTTTGGTTTACTCACAGTGGGTGTGATAAATGCTAACGGTTATTTAAAAATTACCGCAGTTTTCAGAAGTTTATACTCAGTTGACAGTGACCTAACGAAGTGGTCGGAAGTCTCCAAATTGTAGCAGAGCTCATGCGTTTAAGGTTTGAACATCAATGAAATCATGTGAGATCAAGATATCTATAATAACGAAGAGAACCGAAAGCCTGCAGCTACGAGTATAAAAAAGATTGTAAATATAATTTAATAGATAGAAACTAAAGGAGCATAATTTAATGCCTCGAGCCTGACTATGTAAAATATATTGCTTTTATTTTGTGTAAAGCACATTTTTGATTTTTTAAATAAGTTTAGAATCTTGATATTTACAAAAAATAACACTATAAATACATAAACAAAAATTTGGCGAACGTGGACCGGGACTGGAACTGGGACTGGGACATATGTAGTTAGACATTCCTTTACACAAAAACAAAAAAAAAAAACAATACAGCATTTCAAAACTGTTATGCTTTTACCTACACATACCCAGTTACTGTTGTTGTTTTTATAAAAATGTATTATATATATATTTTTTCGATTTTATATTTAAATACTTTCAATTACATTTTACTAAACCGAATTCCATTTACAGATGCCGACTTAGTTGAATCACCATACAATCACATTTATGGACGTTTGCCGCTGCCAACGCGTGGTTATGTGCCCACGCCCCGCACCATGTACATTGGCGAATGGGATTGATAAGCAATTGGATGGGATGTATTCGAAGCATAACAATAAAAAACAATAATTGCATATAGCCATATACATACGTGTATATATGTGTGTCTATGACTTTGCTCTATATACTCAAAAGAAGTAATTCAGATGAATATTTTTATGTGTGTATATGCTCACATTTATTATGTAACACACGTATAAGAGAGAGAATATTTTGCATAATTTATATGCAACATTTATTAACTAATTGTAAGCTGATCTATATATATGTATGTATGTAACTGAGTAGAAATGTCTAAGGAGTTGATATACAAACACATGCATATTAAAAAAAATGTTATTATAGAGAATGTATAACGGTAATATTGAGCTAAAAATACGAAATATTTAGTATTTACTATGTTCAAGTATACACAGACAAACGTAAATATGTTAAGCATATAAGGAATTAACAAGGAAGAGATTTCTAAAATATATTTGATTATATTCATATTTAGCGGCCCGCTTGTTCTTCTTCTTTGGTTGCTTTAGACAAAAGGTTCGCATTACATTTTACTGTATATGAGCTTATAATATCACTTAAATATTTTTTTTATAAATTCACATTTATTTATATATTTGTATGTACATATGTAACTGGCAAAATAGTTTTACGCTATGGTAAAAGCCTATACATTGGTATAGAACTATCTCGTATATCGAAAGCTGTAGCCATTGCTAATGTTGCTTAATGTGCTTCTCTTTACTCCAAACATAAATGTTGCGTATACGCACTGTGCAACTGAGGAACAAAATTATTAAAACAAAGTTGATGAGATTTTCTCTGAATTTTTGAAGCTAATTTATTTGATGAATAAGCACATTTTATTAATTTTTTATACATGGCACATATGTACATATAAACTATATAGATTTATTTATTCAAGTGCGATTAAGTGATTTTCTAAAATATAGAATATATTTCTAATGACTTCAATATCAATCAATTTTAATTTTCAAAAGCTTTTTTTTTTACCCACGATAACTTGAATATGTGGTAATATGCACAATTAGCTTAAGTCGACTTATAATAAAATTAACATTTTGGTTTTCGACAAAAATCTGTCCACTCTTTAGTCACAATTTAAAGTTTTCAATTCTAAAAAAATATTTTAATTAAACCATACAAGGTGTTATCGCGATTGAGTTTGTGAGAGTTATTCAAATTATGTTAAGTCGACTTATGATATTCTAAGATATGCCACAGATATTTTGGATACTCAATATTATAAAGAATCGCGCCGATTTTCATCCCTTTAGTGTGCTGTAATGAATTTAAAAATATTGCTTTTTCAGTTTCCTTTCAACTAGTTTTTATAGGATGTTCTAAAGCAATTTTAAAACTTTAATTAATTTAATTTTTTTAATACTCAATATATACTTCTGACCAAAAATATGCAAATTTTATCAATTTCTCAAAACTACTTTAGCTTTTTGTTTAAAGTAAAATCACTTAATCGCACTTAAATTTAATAAGACATCCATACAAGCCACTTTTATGCTTCCTTTACGCCTTTGCTTCATTATAACGTTAAATATTTACGAGATTATGGCTTAATTAAAAAATTAGCTTAGCAGAATTTAAAGGATTTTGAATATTGATTTCTAATATCAAATGAATATTATATTAAAAAAAATCAAATTTTCATTTTGAAGGAAATGAAAAAAATATACTTAAAAAAGTTAAATTAAGTTAATCGCCATTGTTAACATTCAATAGTTTATAAAAAAACTTAGTAAGTAGCATATAAACATTTATATGAATATTTAATTTTAAGTTGCAATGCAAAGGTCAAAAGACAATTTTAACAAATGCATATTATTATAAAAAAATATCATGCGAGAAAAAATTTTATATTGAATATATGTGAAGAATTATAGCAATATATTTTTGATTAATATTGCTTGCTTTTAAAAATTTCATTTAACCTCTATTATAATTTATTGTCTTTTTATTTTAGTTTAATATAATTTTGCTGACTCTCTTTTATTAAAAATATCTACTATAAAAATTCTGCAAAATACTTCTGCAGCCTAAATAAACTAAAATTATATTAGCAGTAACTAAAATTGCTTATTTCATAGCTAAAGAAAATAGTTAAGTGAAGGTTATGGGACAAATTACAATTTATTTAAATAAACAAAAAACGTAAAAATATGTATATAAATAAATAATATTAAAAAAGAACTTGTATATTTGATCCCACATTTGATATTTTTTAGTTTTATCATAGTATTAGTCTATCCTTTCAATGCTCAAAATGTCATTTAATTTTTTCCATGTGTATGACTATAAAAACTGCATACTTTATACATATTATATGAATGAAAATTGTATGTATGTATATGAATTATTGTATACGGTATAAGAATATATTAATAAATATATAAATATTTTGTATTTTATATATTTTATATACCCATAAATAGCATAAGCATATATTTACATAAACAATGTAAACATTTTAAATGAGAAATAAAATATATTTAGTATAAAATGTTGTATTAATTTATTCTGGGATAGAGAAATGGCAATAAGGAGGCTTTGCTAAAATCAGTATGGAGTAATCCTCGAAATCGATTGGAATATGGTATAGTAATCGCTCTAATGTTAGACACTGGAAGCAAAAAGGGGCCAAATAGACACTTTTTGGAAACAGAAAATCAATTTGAGATTTATTAAAATAGTTATTTCAAACAAAAAAAAAGAGGCAATTCAAGAAAAAATAATTTCTCAATATTTGGAAAGTGTCATGAGAGAACTGGTGAGTGAATACAGCTATAGGATTAGAAAGATAGCAAAACAAATGATACACTTAGGCTAGTTAGTAAGCAATAATATTATCAAAATGTTTTTTCATTTAAATTTTTCCAACTATAGAGAGGCATAAGCATTTTCCAGGGCAACTATTAACATTAGTAGGCTTTAATTTTCTTTCTCGACAGAGAATTATTTTATTTTATATAAAGACACACTCTCGCATATAAAGTTTAGCGAAAAAATGGTTGCCATATTTACTGAATTTTTCGTGGCATGATTAAAAATTGAATTGAGAGAAACCAACAACTTCTTATAGCCTACAATTAGGCGTAGTTTTGGTTGAGATGAATCGTGGCGTGTAAGCCAAAATTAAGCCACGTTTGTAAGCCCAAGTAAAGTTGTATAGTCTGCTTTAACCTTATATTTCTTAGCAGCAAACCCGCGTAAATTCCATAGTGGTTTAGCTGGACTAAAAAAATAACAAACAGATGGCGCTCTTAATGAAGTTCGGTGGTAATGTGATAAAGAGTACTAGTAATGATAGAGGCTTGTAGATGATCATCGCCCGTATCCAAATCAAGTTTTTAAAGGCTTATAAGAAGAGATGAGGCTAATATATTTATTTTATATTTGAAAAAAAAACACACACTTCTTATTATATATTGGTTGGCAAATATCTCCCTTCCGCTTTTATGCTCTTTATTCAATGCTTTATAAAAAGTGTTACAGTGGTCGGATTTAGTTCAAATATACGCCGTTTCGTTCGATAACCTGTTTCCATCTAGACGGCAACTTCATAATACCTCCCTCGTAGAAGCCCCCCTACTTATTTGCGAAGAACTTGCCTCTTTTGTGTTCCACTTTACACCACCAAGGACGTTCGTCATGGACAGGAACAGGTTTCAATCACTTGGACATATCCCGGGCTATATGGTGGATGTGATAAAACCTCCCAACCGGGCTCCCGTAGCTTCTGACGAGTCATCAACGAAATGTGTGGTCTGGCGTTGGCCAGGTGAAACACCACACCCTTCCTGTTGGCCAACTCTGGAAGCTTCTGGTCGATCGCCTGCATCAAGCGATCCAGTTGTTCGCAGTAGATGGTAGAATTAAGCGTCTGGCCATATGGGAACAATTTATAATGAAGGAAAACTTTAAAATAGCGCGAATTTCGGCATTAGTGAACTCCATGTTGAACCGTTGAACGCAATATCCAAACTAATCATGCATAGCGTCGTTTTGTAGGTTATGTCAAGACCTTTCAAAGATGTATAGTATTGCTAGATCCGAGCTCTGTAGCGCTTTAGCCACGAAATATAATGTGAGATATCGCGTCGCCTAATGGGTAAAGTTGATTCCTGATACCTCATCATACCACGCGAATTAAGTCTTCCTTACTTATTTGATTTATTAAGGAACTTCTTCTATGACTCCACACTAATTAAATCACCAACTTCTTCTGAGTGACTTTTCAATATATACCTGTACGAATTTTAGATATAATGGAGCTCGAGATTACTTATTTATTACGTTTTCAAAGAAAATGATGGACCACTCAGCTTTCCCATATAAATGTATTTAGATAGAAATTATCGCAACATGATTATTAAATTATTATAGTAATCTTATTAGATAAAGTATATGTAATGGGTATCAATTTATTCAAATTATCACAATCTAACTTCCGACACGCGTTGGAAACAAGAGTATATGCAAAAACAAAAAAAAAAAGAAAAACAAAAGACGAAAAAGCGTTAAATTTAAATTTGACACAATTGTGTTACGCTTTCCGAAGAAATTACACACGCCGTGGTTTTACTTTACAATGCGTGTAAGAAATCACAAGTGAGTTTTACAAACCATGATGTGATGCGCTTCTCAGCAGCATCAGCACAAGAGGATTTCAACTGCATAAAAACAAAAACAAATGCAAACATCCCGTGACTAAAGTTATATAATTTCAACAACAACCACACACTAATTTCCCGCAACAAAGTTTTCTCACACGCAATGCCCAGTCGCATTGACGGGCTGGCCGGCCGCTGCCACCGCGTAGGTGGGTGGAGGTGGCAATGACAGTGGTGGTGGTGAAGCGCGATGCTTTTCACTTGTTTTACGCTTATTATATTCTCATTACGCAGTAATTGCCACACTCGATTTGCTGCAACAGCAAGTAATGTAAAAAACAGCAGCAACAACAACACTAACAGCATGTGAGGAACAATGACAATTGCGGCGATGTCAATGCAAAAAAAGGGCGCGTAAATCGCCGAGCTAAGGAAGTCATAAAAATGCGCTCAGCTCCGCTCAGCTGTCGCACTGGCTATTCTTGTTGTGTTGTTGTCTAGTCGCTGTTGCTGCCGCCATTAATGACATTGTCATTTCGCTGTTCATTGGCTGCGTTTCTCATTGTTGTTTCATGTTGTTTAGGGCATAACAACATGTTGTAATAAATTTCAAGCACAAAAACAAAAGCAACAAAAACACGCCTAACCAAGGCAACGATGACAAAGCGAAAGCAACAACTCCACACTTGCGCACATACTTGAGTTGGACATGGGAGCTGGAGGCAAAGCCATAACAACCGCAGCGCCCGCACAATTTACAGCATGAAATTTGCATATAATGACGTAGTTGATTCGATTGTTGTTGTTGTTGTTATTGTTGCTGCTGTTCATACAAATGCAAATTTTTCGCAGGCAATAAGTGGACAAACTACTGTTTTCTGTGTATAGCTGTTAACATTAAGGTAACCGATTTTTCGTGGAGTAAAATTGCTGTGGTAAAGAAAAGATTAAAGATACAGATTTTTGTTTCTAAAAATGTAAGATTAAAGATTAAATATTATGAATTATGGATTATGGATTAAAGATTAAAAATTAAAGACTAAAGATTAAATATTAAAAATTAAAGAATGAAGATTAAAGATTAAATATTAAAGATTAAAAATTAAAGATAAAAGACTAAAGATTAAAGATTAAAAATTAAAGATTAAAAATTAAAGATTAAAAATTAAAGATTAAAGACTAAAGATTAAATATTAAAAATTAAAGAATGAAGATTAAAGATTAAATATTAAAGATTAAAAATTAAAGATAAAAGACTAAAGATTAAAAATTTAAAATTAAAAATTAAAGAATGAAGATTAAAGATTAAAAATTAAAGATAAAAGACTAAACATTAAAGATTGAAAATTAAAGATAGAAGATTAAAAATTCAAAATTAAAGACTAAAGATTAAAGATTAAAAATTAAAAACTTAAGATTAAAGATTAAATATTAAAAATTAAAGAATGAAGATTAAAGATTAAATATTAAAGATTAAAAATTAAAGATAAAAGACTAAGGATTAAAGATTAAAAATTAAAAATTAAAGATTAAAGACTAAAGATTAAATATTAAAAATTAAAGATTAAAGACTAAAGATTAAATATTAAAAATTAAAGAATGAAGATTAAAGATTAAATATTAAAGATTAAAAATTAAAGATAAAAGATAAAAGACTAAAGGTTAAAGGTTAAAAATTAAAGATTAATGGTTAATGATTGAGATTGTAGATTAAAGATTAAAAATTAAAAAATAAAGATTAAATATTAAAGATTAAAGATTAACGGTTACAGATTAAATATTAAATATTAAAAATTAAAAAATAAAGATTAAATATTAAAGATTAACGGTTACAGATTAAAGATTAAATATTAACGATTAAATAGTAACGATTAAATATTAACAATTAAATATTAAAGAATAAAGATTAAAGACTATATTTGATGAATTATTGATTAAAGAGTGTTGATTTTAGATTATAATTGATTTTAACGGACTTGTCCTCAAAATCCAATAAATAAATTTTATTTTGTATACAGTTTATTACTAAAAAAATACCTGTAGATAAATCTGGAAACCTTACTTTTCAACAAAAATTATCAACTTAATGAATTGCCCTCCCTAATACTAATATTTTCAAACATAAAATACTACGTGATGTAGTGTGAAGTTAAAAATACATTTTTATAGATTTCACAAATGTTTAAATTAACTAACTAATAGTTTTTTTAATGTGTTATAGATTGCTCTTGGCAACTCAACGCTTCCGCTATAGATTCGCCAACAATTTGGCAGCAGTAACCTCTTATCTTCTTGTCTGCTTCACACCTCACGGCATGGACCAAACGACGATGTTACACGATAATTAATGCAAATTAAAACAAACAAGAGTCAAGAATGTGATGATTGTATAGTAACAGATGACATATACATACACACACTAAATAAATAAAATTTACAAGCGTATATGCGTAGGTATATATGTTTTCATAAGAAATAAGTTTACTCATAATATATTGTACGAAAATACAAATTGCATGGAATTTTTTTCGCTATTATGAAATGCTTAATCTTCGCGCTTAAGAAATGTAACCATAGCTGTCTTAGTCAGCATTTTCCCATTCTTTCTTTTCCTTTTGTGTTTCATTATACTCTTTGTTTTGTCTGACGCCAGTCACCACTCGCCACTTTGACCTGTTTATATTAAAATACATTTGTGTTTTAAAATAGAAATTTCATTTCGTTTTAATTTAGTTGATATTGTATTTCAATTAGTTACATAAATTATGAATTGCAAATTAGCTTAGTTCCTGTTAAAGCGCCTGCGATTTTTGTCCACTCTGCAGATATAAATATTACGGAATATTTTAATTATTTTATTTTAATATGTATAACATCTTTAGCTCCGCAGTCTGTGTTATAAAAATGAATATATAATAACTATTCCAAAAATTTTGGGTCACTTCGTTTGCTAACGTCTGAGCTAGTAGACATTTCACTTTGTGTCCTCGATACATAACATTACAAATAATAATTTGATCATCAAAAACGTTCCAAAAACCTTTTTTGAGATTCTCCAGGTTTGGTTTTACCTATAACCTAAATTTGCACAAGAGAGAACCCGTCCCTATTTTTATACTCTCGCAACAAAGTTGCTAGAGAACAAAGTTGCTAGAGAACAAAGTTGCTTGAGTGGAGTTCAAATCCGAATGTCTGTCTGTCCGTCCGTCCGTCTGTGCAAGCTGTAACTTGAGTAAAAATTAAGATATCTTGATGAAACTTGGCACACTTATTTCTTGGCACTATAGGAAGGTTGCTTTCGAAAATGAGCAAAATCGGACCACTGCCACGCCCACAAAATGGCGAAAACCGAAAACACATAAAGTGCCATACTATTCCACAAATAGAGCTATGAAAATAAAATTTGATATGAAGGATCGCACTATGAAGGGGCATATTTGGATGTAATTTTTTTTTGGGAAAGTGGGCGTGGCCCCGCCCCCTACTAAGGTTTTTGTACATATCTCGCAAACCAATAGAACTATATAAACCAAACTTTCTGCAGTCGTTTTTTATAGCCACTTCCTAATACAGTCCAAAAATGAAAGAAATCGGATCATAACCACGCCCACAACAAAGGTTAGGTTGAAAACTACTAAAAGTGGATTAACTCACTAACGAAACACGTCGGAAACACTGAATTTCACATAAGAAATGGCAGATGAAAGCTGCACTCAGATTTTTTTACAAAATGGAAAATGGGCGTGGCGTCGCCCACTTATGGGTCAAAAACCATATCTCAGGAACTACTCGACCGATTTCAATGAAACTTGGTTTGTAATAGTTTCCTTACATCCCAATGATATGTTGTGAAAATAGGCCAAATCGCTTCACAACCACGCCTACTTCCTATATACCAGAACTTTGAAGATGATCTGAATCGTTTACTTTACAATATATAAAGTAAGCACTAGTGAAGATATCGGTGCAGAACTTAGCACAAATACTATGTTTATAGTGTGGCAGCCCCATTCTAAAAATCGCCGAAATCGGACCATAGGTTTTCAAGGCCCCATATATCGAACACGAGGACCTCGGTGCTTCTAACCTAATATTAGGGTTTCCAACTTTCAATGGACTTTATACAATATATATGACGAATATGTGGGTCAAATTGTGTATTATATATTATTAATAAAGTTAAATAAAGAAATTGCGAGAGTATAAAATGTTCGGTTACACCCGAACTTAGCCCTTCCTCACTTGTTAAATATGTAGTGGTGAAAAGTCGCACTTATTTGACTTCATAAAATTTTTGAACCATCGGGAAATAAAAAATTCAATCAAACAGTATTTGACTGCTAAAAAAAAGTTTAAGTCGACTTAAGCTTATGTATATTTCTATTAAATAACTCTATAAGCTATATTTTTCTCGTTTTATATTTTTGAACGTATTCTAGAAAATTTAAAGTATGATTATATTGTAAGAGAGTTGCCAGCTATCAAAAAATAAATTTGAAAATATTAAAAAATTAGTATCAAACTCAGTATAAAATCTTACGAAAATATTATTATTAAATATAAATAAAAATTCAGATATATTTTGGAATAGCGTTGCCATTCTCCGAATTTTGTTTTTTTTTTTTCAAATTAAATTAATACATTGAGATTATAATTGAGAAACCAGTTTCAGCCGTTCACACAGTCAGCTACTCGATTAACGATATCAGCTGTTACACATTTCTGTTTTTGCTGTTCATAAGAAGTTGATAAGTTTCATCAGCTGTTTGCTATTTTTCAATAAACACAGCCAAATTTACAGCTTGTAATAAAATTAAATTTTTCTTTTGTAAAGTAAAGTCTAAATCAGCGCTTTATTCGAGCAAACACTGGTTAATTGATCAATTAACCACTGTGCGAAAAGGCTATTACAGAAGATATTGTGAGCTGCTTTATTTTCAGCCGGTTTTTTATAACAAATAAATTTTAAATAAGAGACGAGCATTTAAAGAAGGCCTCATTGAACGCGCTGGAATTTTATTATACTTGTTTAAATAATTGTTTTATATTAAAACGAATTTAAATGCTACCGACTTAAGTCAACTTTATTAGCTTGGCAAGCGTTTAACTTATTCAAGTGCTTCCTACATTACAATTTCATGGCATTTTTGTTGGCAGCAAAGGATGGACATGTCAATATAAAAGTGCGACTGTATGTGTGCTTGTGAGGCTAATTTTCTGCACGTCTGAGATGGGCAGGAGGCCAACAACTGATCGGCGGCATTCCAACACAAGTATTGAAGCAAAAATGTAAATGACACAGTTTGTTAAGTGGCTGAATGACCTTCCAAAGGCATATAGGCATTTAACATACTAGTTGTTTATAAAATTTAAGAAAAAAATATTAAAAGAAGAAACATTTTTTTTTGTTGTTTTAATTGTAAAAAAAAGTAGTTGTAGCTTTAATTGAAAGCTATAAATGCTCATAATTGCACGTAGAAAAGCGAACTCATGGCAATAAATGATACAAAACGCAATATGCAACACTCGTAATGTTTGTGTCAAGCGCGTGATGTCGCTGTGTCGTGTCAACCGTAAATAGGCTTTTGTGAGGCAGAAGAAGTGGGAACAATCAGTTAAACCCAATGCACACCATAGCACAACACTAAATTGCATAAGATTCGCACTGAAAGCCAACGCTGTAATGCAGCTACGAAAGCGCTGAGTGTGTGTGATAATGTGTCACACCAACAACAAATAGCACCTGCAATGCGAAACGATTTTAATAGCTGCAAACGCAGAGCTGCGTAAGTTGCCAACAATGCCGACACACCTGACATGCTGGGCGGCGATGAGCAACACGCAGCACGCAGCAATTGCAGATGCGCACTTTCGGCGTTGGAGAAGGTTGTTTACGCATGCGCACATATAAATATACAAACGTACGTGCATACCGACAGGCAATTCAACGCGTTTTATTGCGCATGCGCGTCTATCTGGCAAGTGTAACCAGTAGCCGGCATTGCGGCGGCAGCGTCAGCAGTAATGACAATATAAACACCAAGTAATGTTTGTATGTATGTGTGTGTTTGAGATATGGGATGCGCGCAATTAAAACAAAAGATCTTGCAAAACTGCAGCAGAAAGCTTGAGATATGCTGTTATGAGAGTGTGTATAGATATGCTTGTATGATCCAGTAAGCGCACATTCAATGAGTGGAAATGTAAACATTGCAGTCATAAAAAAAAAAATATTTATAATTTTTTCCGCAATAAGTAAATATCTCTTTAGCAGCTCCTCAGCTTCTTCTTTTTATTCCTCCTCTTCTTCTTACTCTGCTTTTGTTTTTACGCGCAAAAATGTTAATTGTTAACTGTGGCATAATACAAATGAGCGCAACTGGTGTAATGGCTCAGTGCCAAACAAGTTCAGGTTCAACACAAGAAAAATAACAACAATAACAAAACTATTTTAATTGCTAAAAAACAATATTATTACAGACAGTGATTATTAAGACACATTTTGTTATGAAAAAAAAAAAAAAAATTTTATATGAAAAATATTAAAAAAAAATAAAAATTTATATGAAAAATAAAAATTAAATAAAAGTCAAATAAGCATAAGCATTTGCGAGGCATATAAACTTTACACACTTGCATCTGTTAGCCGCCGTTTCTCATTTCTGTTACATTTGTAGTATTTTGACTTAAATACCATTACTTGCACTTGCTTGTGTACTTTACGTATTGAGGTTAAGCTTCGCACTTAAATAAACATACATAGGCACTTGTTGTTTTTGTTATTGTAAGTTGATTTGGTCTGCTTGGTAATGAATGATATTGTTATCAATGCGCTTATTTTATTGTAATGTTGTTGTTTTTGATTGGTGTTTTCACACAGTGATTGAAAAAAGCGATCCAATTTGATATGCGGTAATTCAACTTGTTACATAAATTACTGTAGGCAGTCGTAATCGAAGATGATTGGCGCAGCTCTCAAGTGAATTCAATTAATTAAAGTACCACTTTACTTTTCTGGAGGAATTTCATTTAAGAAAAAAAAATTGCTGTAGGGAACCGTACGTTGCTACGAAGGGGAATTCCGACCCGAAGCAGAGAAGCTGCTAACCCAGCTATGCTACAAACGAGTGGAATATGAATGCTTATTTGAAATGATGAAGGTGAGATTTCGATCGAAAATTTATTCAAAGAGTTGGAAGATTTACAAAAGTAGGAAGTATAATATGTTGTTATATCGGTTGCCGAAAATTTTGACCAAACTTAAAAATTTATGTCGCAAGCACCTAATTTTAGACTGTGCCTTGTCTTTTGCCTCAAAATAAGTCTCTGTCTAGACGATTGACTCTTCTACGTCGATAAATTTATTGCTAATCTGGATTCAGATTTGAGAACATAAGATCTGAGAACAGGAAAAAGTTGCTATGAACCAGACGAGGACCAGAGATTACGATGAATGCGGAAGCAATTCGAAGTAATTTTACTATTCAATTTGTTGGTTAATTGTGTTATGGTGCATTGTTTGAATTGTGAAGCACACAGTTTACCTATATTTCCATGAACGATATATTGGACATAAGCTCTTTCGATATCTTCAGTTTTCCTGCAATAAAAATTAACTTCATTTACCGTTCCCGAAATTTTTCGATTTCGATTTTTCGAAGTTTTTGTCCACAACAGCCTCTCTAAGTGTGCCAGTATGTAAGAAAAATGGGCGAATCCAAAATCACGCAATGTCTAATGTAACAGATCCTCTAGATTTAGTTAATTTTTTCCTTAAAAAGATATGATAGGCTTATGTCTTTCGTACCAATATCGAATATGAAACTTTTAGTTGCCATATTGCAAAAGCACATGATTTGAAGAAATCAGCTGATTTCGTTGCATACTCAACTTAAACGAGTTAGACCCAGCAGGCAAGCACACTCCTCTAAAGCAGATGCGTCTTACATCACAATTATTGCATTAAAAAAATGGCATTACGCATACGCCATGACACACCCTCAACTCTTATGAAAGTAGACGTGTATAAAAATCAAAAATCCATATGTGCACATGTATGCGCCAGGCTTAGCGAAGCTTGGTTTTAACTTGTTTGCAGATTTGGACGTTGGAAAATATACAAAACAACAACAACAGTGGCTTAACTATTTGTCAAATGCAAATGAATAGAGGCGCTAAATCGAAAGTAAAGAAATTGCGCGTAATACATTCGCGCCTGCATTCCTGCTCCCCAGGAATTTCCACAATGAAGCAATAACCGCAAATACGACACGCTGTCATAAAAATTAAATTAAAACCATAAAAGCTTAAGGAGAAATGTAATTGGATAAAGTCGAGAGTTGAGAAATCCTCATTTGAATGTTGGGTAATTTGCATAAACAGGAAATTTTCAAGGTCGAAATGTGGTAATGAATGTGGCATATCATAAAAGTCCATTGTATTGTTTGGTATTTTTTAAGAAAATGTTAATAATTAACAATTGCTGGAAGTTTATAAGGAAAATAAGAATTTGGTTTCTAGTTCAGCTCGAATTTGTGTGAGAGAAATATACAGTACAGATCTTATAATACTTAAATAAGAAAGATTTTACACTATTTTTAGTATAGCTATCTTAAGAAAGTTAAATATATATGTAGGATAGCCCTTCAAATAAACGCACTTGGTTCAACTTGATAATTAACACACACTTTATTTAAAATACATAAATGTTAAATGTTCATGTATAAACTGAATATGTGAAGTCCGTCCGTTTGACCGTCCTATATGTACGATGACTGTTTAACGACTGTGTTCTTGTCCTGTTTGTTAAGTTGGTCGTGCCCTATCAGTGCTGCCTATTGTCATAGGTCAGTGTTGCCCTTTTGTAAGTGAGGTGAGTGTGCGTACGTATTAATAGGTGTGTCCACTACGTGTTGTCCTGTCACCGCTTCCCACAATCGGCCATCCTGCACTTTCATTCGACCCGAATGAAGGATCAAATTTTTTCATGAATTCCGCGACGGTAGTAGTGCGTCCGGGTCCTTCGTGATCTCCAACTTTCGCAACTTCGTATCTGCCATGTTTCAGCTGCTTAATGATCTTGTACGGTCCAAGATATTTTGGCTTCAGCTTCAGCCCAGATCCATACTGTGTACGTTTGATTGCTACCAGTTCGTTAATTTTGTACTCAACTTCAGCTTTACGACGAACATTGTAGGTCTTGCGATTTTCTTCTTGTAAACGAACTATGTTCTCTTTCGCTTGAAGACGGCTTTTCTCACGCTCTGAGTCGATTTGCTCTGTTGCGAAGTTTTCTAAAAGCTCTTCCAGATTCGGCATTTCAGCCACTCGCATTTCTAATCCAGTTAATATCTTGAACGGCGATATTTTTGTACTACGCGGTGGAGTGTTGTTTATAGTCTGTTGTACGCGTTCTACATGTTTGTACCACTCACCAGGACTTTCGTGGCATAATTTCGATATCATAGGTATCACGATTTTGTGTATTCGCTCAACCTGTCCGTTTCCCCTTGGAACACCCGTGGCAATTGTTAGATGCTGAATACCTTCTTTCACACAGTACTCTTTGAAAAGAGTTGACGTAAATGCGGAGCCTCTGTCGCTGATTATGCGCTTTGGATTTCCAAATACCGACGACTGCTTCCTAAGTCTGTCAACTACTGCCTTTGCTCCCGTGTTTTTTGTTGGATAAAGCCAAACAAATTTGGAAAATGCGTCGACAACCACAAGTAAATAATTATAAGATTTCTTCGACATTTCCATAGGTCCAACGTGGTCGACGTGGTATGTACCTAAAGGACAGTCCTCCTTGTTAATTGGATTAAGCCAGCCTTCCTTTTTCCCTATTTTATTTTCGATTACCAAACATTCGATACAGCTTTCTACTACGCGAGATGCTTTCGCTTTCAACTGTGGAATATAATACGTTTTCTCCACTATATCTTGTGTTTTCTTACTGGAGAAATGACCTTGTTTATGTGCAATCCTTATCACTTCCTCCTCCATGAGTGAAGGTACTACTATCAACTCTTTGATGGGGTCCTTGTGTAATATGCCGTATTTCATATAGTAATCCTCGTATTCGTCCTTTTCTAAAACCGTCCGCACAGCTCTAACCCAATTGTCCTCTTCTTGAGCTTGCTTTAACCGGTGTCGCAATGAATCTTCCATGAGTAGACAGGAAACTCTGCTCAACGTGTCTACGTGCCTCATTTTAGTGCCACTCCGATGCTGTATTTCGTAATCAAAATCTTGTAAATACATCGCCCAGCGCGAAACTCTTAAGGGCACGTCTCGTTTCTTCATCGTCATGGCGAACGCATTACAATCGGTTACTATTCGGAATTTAATACCTATCAGATATACACGCCATTTCTTGAGTGCTTCGATGATGGCTAAGACTTCGAGTTCGTACGAATGGTAAAACTCCTCACACGGTTTCGTCTTCCGACTCATATACTGGACTGGATGAAAGTTCTGATCATCTCTATTCCTCTGCAATAGTACTGCCCCATTCCGAATTTCGATGCGTCTGTATGCACCTCGGTTACTGCTTGCGGATCGTATAACGTTAAAACTGGCGCATTTATTAGTGCCGCTTTTAGTTGCTGGAATGCTGTTAGTTGCTCATCACCTAGTTCATATCGTACATCTTGTTTCAACATTTCTGACAATGGTCTCGCAATTGTTGCGTAACTTTCGATGAATCGCCTAAAGTACGAGGTTAGTCCAAGGAATCGTTGCATAGCTTTTTTATCACGTGGCAGCGGGAACTGTTTGATGGCGTTCGTCTTCGCCTCGGATGGTTTTATGCAACTATTCTTGATGATATAACCCAGGAACTCAACTTTCCTCACCAGAAACTGACACTTGCTCAAATTGATTCGCAATCCACTAGCTGCAGCTGTCTTCAGCACAACTTCCAAGTTCTTGATGCCCTCGAGTTCGTCTTTGGAAGGAATTATAAGGTCATCCATGTACGCAATCACAATCCCATCTTTTATCAAATCTCTGAATACGGCTAGAATGAATCTTGCAAACACTGCTGGTGAATTACAAATTCCAAATGGTACATACAGAAACTCATACTGTCCGGTACCCGTTACAAATGACGTATATTTTGTGGATTCGGCGCTTACGGGCACGTGAAAAAATCCATTTACCAAATCTAGTGTCGTATATATCTGGGCACCTTGCAAACACTCGACTACTTCATCCATCAATGGCATCGGGAAATTGTCCCTTAGTATTTTCGCATTCAATCTCCTATAATCGCAACATATCCTCTTTTCACCGTTCTTTTTAGGTACCAGAACAATTGGTGATGCATATTCCGATGTACTGGGTTTAATGACCCCTTCTTCCAACCATCGTCCAACTTGTTCATCGACCCAAATCCTATCTACGTAGGATACTCGCCTCGGCCTCTCGTATACCGGCGCATACATCGGCACTTCTGTATAATGACGTTGATGCCTCGCCACGCTTCATACTATCAGCTCCTTGGGCTCGCTTATTAGTTGTTGACTCTGCAACTAAGCGCTCCCTTACGCTTACACTGTACTTTTCCATTGTTCCACTCGACCCTCGTCCATGTTTGCGAAGTCCACTATCTTCTTCCACGTGCTTCTCTGACTCTGATTCTCCTCCGTACCTCTTGATGGCACCATTGCTGTGTCCACGCAGTTCGCTGACTGCCCTCACGTACTCTCCAGTATCACCATTCTCGGGTATGTCGTGCCTTCTATCGCACATCACGTGTTCCTTCAAAACACCCTTCGACAACTTACTGTGTCCACGCAGTTCTCTGACTGCCCTCACATACTCCTCAGTACCACCTTTCTCGGTTATATCGTGCCTTATATCGCACATCATGTGTTCCTTTGAAACACCCTTCGACACCTCACAGCGTCCATGTGGTTCATTAACCACGTCCACGTGCCCCTTGGCACCAACTTCTTCTCCACACGCCTCAGATGAAACTTCTTCGGTACAAACACTTCTGCCGGTCTTCTGCTGCACTCCCTTTATCTGCTTCGACCCTTTCTTGCAAAATTTAACGTCTTCCTCAGTGACTATCAAATCTACTTGCTTCAGGATATCATTCCCTATCACGACATAATAACTTAAATCACGTTCATTTGCGACATGAAACTTAACTTCCAAAGGTATATTGTCTATAATCATTGACATCGTAAAACTGCCCATGGTTACCAATTCGCTGTTGCCAATGCCAACTAGATACTTCTTTTCGTTACTTAATTCAACATCAAACCGTAGCTTCAACAAAGCATCATTCCGAATTAGACACAAATCGGAACCAGTATCAATTAACGCAGACATCGTTTGGGGCATCCTATTAGGTGCCGTAAAAATCAAATCTTTGAATAATAAATTGCTGTTCCTGCTTATCTTCCTCATTGTATTCATACCCCCTTTCGCACCCCTTTCTGGCTTGTTGACTTTGACGAAAGTTTTACATTCGGATGCTTTATGTCCTTCTCTTCCGCAACTGTAGCAGGTGAATCTGCCCTGTGGACAATCTCTAGCCATGTGTGAACTTTCCCCGCATCTAAAACACTTCCTATCTCCGGGATTGAAATTCGATGTTATTCTGTTTGACGACGATGATTTGAACGGATTTGCAAATTGGAATGGAGGCTTTCCAGCGTTGATTCGTTCGTAAATTTTGATCTGCTCCTTGAGATCACCGATAGACCTTGCTTGGTATAAATTGGATTTATTTACTTTGGAATCCGGAATACCATCGACGAAGTACTCTATAAGGCTGTGGTCATCTAAGTTTATAGGTTTCCCGATTTCCATCAGACAATATAGGTATTCACGCATATCTTCGTTCTGTCGTTTACGTCGGTTCCTCAGTGTACGATGTACATCAATAGCTGATACGGTGGTACCAAACTCGCTCTTCAATGCTGATTTCAACGAACTCCAACTACAAATACCAGCTTGACCACGTACGAACATCTTTGCTGCTCCCTTCAGTAATTGCTTGGCGTAGATATATTTCTGTAGCTCACTCCACTGTACTGCTTCCGCATTATCTTCGAAGTCTTGCAGCCATTGTTCAAAATTAGGCTGTCCTGAACCGCTAAATGGAGTCATGGAATCTTCCACATCACGAAGTGTAAACATCGATCGCTCTACAATCGGTGTATTCACGCTACGTCTACTACCGGCGTCATCGGCCTCATCCTCGCTTGCATTCAGGCCGAAGTGTTCCAGCAATCTGTCCTGCAGTACGGTTTTCCGTCCACTAGCTACTAATCCCAACCTTTCCAAGTTTTCCCTAAGTCCGTCCACAGTCAATGCTAAAATCTGTTCGCGGTCCATTGTCTTACAATGCTTTTACAAATTCAATTACAAAATCAATATCTATACAAATTAAGGAAGAAGTGAAATATTATAAATTTTAAATTTTATATACGTATTAGAAATATAAAATTCCGCAAATTCTTGAAAATTTTTACAAAATGTTACAAAATATGGTTACAAAATTTATTAAAATTATTTTGAATAATAATATTGGAATAATGTTTGTAAAATGAAAATGAAAAATTGAATTACAAAATTTATTAAATTGAATTGAATTATAATATTAGAAAAATGAATATACAATTATATGGCCTTACTTTATTAGCCTCAACTGTACTTGTGAATTGTTTTACAGTTGTCCTCTTTTGGTTACCGCTACTGTAGTCCTTCACTTCTCTGCTACTATACCGCTACCAACGCTTTGCTGCTGCCTTCTCTGCTACGAACGCCTTGTTGCTGCTTCTCTGCTTTACACCGCTACGATCGCCTTGTTGCTGCCTTCTCTGCTTTACTCCGCTACAAATGCCTTGTTGCTGCCCTCTCTGCTTTTACCGCTACGGACGCCGCATACGTCTGCGTTCCTGACTCGCCTTAATACTCTGTTTCTTTATATTCTTACCCTTTGCTGCTATGCTGCTTTACTTGATTGCTGCTTTCTGGATCTTACTTGTTGCTGACTTGATGGTCTCGTACAAAAAAAAAATTACGCTGCTCATCCGCTTCTCTGCTTCTAATCACTGCATTCACCGCTACATTCCAGGCTTTTCTAATAGGCGTCCGTTATACGTCTGTATGTTTCTTAACACAGTTACTTTTGCTTTTATATGTAAATATGTAAATATGTTTATTTTGCAAAAGTACAGTTCTTTTCGCACGTTTTATATTTTTGATATAAAGTTAAAATTTACACATTGACGGAAACGTTTTTATTATCCAATAACTTTACGCGCACTTCACATTTGAAATATAAAAAATTGTCAATTTAAAAGTTTTTTTTTCCCCGCGGGGCTACCATCCCACTCTGACACCATATATGTAGGATAGCCCTTCAAATAAACGCACTTGGTTCAACTTGATAATTAACACACACTTTATTTAAAATACATAAATGTTAAATGTTCATGTATAAACTGAATATGTGAAGTCCGTCCGTTTGACCGTCCTATATATACGATGACTGTTTAACGACTGTGTTCTTGTCCTGTTTGTTAAGTTGGTCGTGCCCTATCAGTGCTGCCTATTGTCATAGGTCAGTGTTGCCCTTTTGTAAGTGAGGTGAGTGTGCGTACGTATTAATAGGTGTGTCCACTACGTGTTGTCCTGTCACCGCTTCCCACATATATAAAAATAAATCAAAATAAGGAAGTACTTAGTTCGGGTGTAACCCAATATTTTAAGCACTCGCTGTTTATTTATGTAGTTATATCAAGATAGCACACAATTTGACGAAAATCATTGCATACGAGGGCTGCTATATATATATTTCTGGCCTAGGCAACACTAAGTGTTGCCAGGTGCTATCTGACATTTCCATTGGAAAGTTTGACATTTTTTAGCATAACACCACTCAGAACGTTTTGTCAATTAATTGTTAATTGTTTTATTTACAGGGAATTAAAAAATTCATCTCGTCCAAAAAATTGAATTATAATGGTGCGATCATTTTTCACAACTTTCGACGTGGATTATCGCGACAAGAATGCATCGATGAACTAAAATCTTTGTATGGCTATGAAGCACCACCCTATGTGAAAAACTGGTACAACGAATTCAATCGTGGCCGACGCTCGCTCAAAGACGAATTCCGTGAAGGTCGTCCAAACAGAAAACATCGATGCCGTACGTGAACTGATAATGCAAGACCGTCATGTAACATACCTTCAGATAGAGGCATGCCTATGCATTTCTCCCACCAGCATACATTCGATATTGAACACCTGGCCGTAAAAAAGGTTTGTTCTCGTTGCGTCCCGCACAATTTGACAATCGCTCAAAAAAAGGCTCAAAAAAGTGCTTCGAAAATTGGTTTGAGCGCATGTAAAAGTGTATAAATCTTGATGGAAAATATTTTGAAGAACAATAAAACCATTTTCGTTGATAAATATTCCTATTTTCATTATTAGGCCAGAAATATATATAGCAGCCCTCGTACTAGAACTTGCATAGTTCTTCGACCGATTTCACTAATTTTCAAAGAATTTGTTTATTTTTTTTTTTTTTTGCTTATTCGATAGTTTATATATTCAAAAATATCCTGCAAAAGCGGAAATATTGTATTTTGAATAATTTTTGAGTGGCAGCGTTCTAAAGAGCGACCGCTCGCAAGTACAAGCCTTTATAGTCGAAACTTTAAAAACGTTTTTCTCGAATCGACATTTCTCAAAACTGTTGACTTAACAACTCAACGAGAAATTGACCGATCGACTTCAAATTTAAACTGAGCATTCTTGAATATTTACTATACAATGATCTACGATATTTTTGATTGGTTGAAAATTATAAAATTGGTATTAAAAAAGAGACCATTTATTAACGTAAAAAACGAAATTTTTTCAGAACTACCCCATTTTTTGGTATTTTTCAAAAATCGTAAGTTATTGTATAGGAAATTTATTCAACTTTAATAACCTTTTTGAATTTTTTTATTTCAGCAACTCGGCCGTAATGATGTCAGTAGTTAGGGACCTTATTTTGGCATCTCCAAAGACTGCATATAACTCCGTTATTTTTCAATATTTAGAAAAAAAAGAAATGTTTAAATTTAGCTGAAAATATACCTTATTATGTGCAAAAAACTTCGAAACAATCGATCGAGTACTTTCTTTAAAAAAAAAAAATCGCCGAAATCACCAAATTTTTCATTGGTTACACTGGTATAGCCCCTTAAGTTTGCTAAGGTCTCAGATATCTGATATTAACTGACATATACGGTATAAAGTCCACTGGACGTATATGAGATATCTGGGGTCTAGAGGAATGTGACCATTTTTCACATCTCCTTGAATTTCTTTTTAACATCAAAGGGATTTACCGATATTTTCAATAAAAAATTAGCCCTAAGCTTCGGGGTACTCATATTCGGTACCAGAGGCCTTGAAAAGTTTTAGTCCGATTTTGTCAATTTTTCGATGATTTCGTTGAAATTGGTCGAGTACTAGCTTTCGTAATACTTTTTTCTTTTATCCCCTCAATTTCTTCTTCTTCTTCTTGACTGGCGTAGACATCGCTTACGCTTTTATAGCCGAGTCCAAAACAGTGCGCCACGTATCCCTCCTTCTGGCAGTTTGGCGCACAACCGCATAAGCGGGTTTCGCCTTCTCACTTTAGCTCGCCTCCAAACGGATGTCTGTTGGCTACCCAGAGGATACTTGGTCTAAGACCGGAAGTCGTGAGCTGCTTGAGCCACATGTAAAAGAATCGTTTCTGGCCAATCCCAAGTGAATGACAGTCAGAAACTTTCCTCACTTACGTGAACTTCTACATATGACTCCATCCTCCTATTTTATCCCCTCACTTTACTATTAAAAAACACCTATTACTTCAAACAAGTCCAATAATTATCTCACACTACCTTTTTCACTCATTATACCCATGTGTGCATATTTCTTATTTCAGCCACCTCTTTTCGCCATATTTCATCACAGATATTCCCAAATTTAACGCCCACTAGACCCACCACTCACATTTATCGGTCGCCACCAGGCATAAAGTCGTATACCACCGGCAAGGCGTCGTACAAATTAAAGCTTATGTGAACAATTTGCCATTTGACAATGACAACATTTGCGAAAATTTACAACCGCTTTATTGAACAATAAATACAAACTCGCCAGCAAACATATATACAAACATACATGCGTACACGTTGGTAAATAAACGAGCGCGCTGCGAATTCAAAAGCGCAAAAAATGCTGGAAAATGCCGTGGCAATAAAGCACGCGGTCAATATACCTACATACACAGCAAGTGATGTGACGCAAAAGCAACAAGCACTAACAACTACAACAATAACAACAATGTTTACATAGTCACCAGTATTTCAAAATGACTATGCATACACAACAACAACAACAAACATGAAAATTGAAATGAAAAACAAGCAGAAAAACTGCAATTTCCGCAGCGGCGACGGCAACTGTCAAGGCGGCAGCGGACGGCCGGTAAAATTTGCATTGCATGGAGTGGTGAAGTAACAACAACTTGTCGCTCGTTTTTTGCCGCCAAACTCTATTCCAACTGTAATAAAAACGGCAGCAGCAGCCGACGCGCAACAGTAGTCTGAGGCAATGTGGCAATGCGGCAAGTGGTGTGTGTGGCGTGTGGCTCTCGGTGGCACACAGTCAAGGTACTCGTGCGCAAAAGCAACAACAACAATTGGTGTTGATTTTAGCCATCACGCCGCAGTGATTCTTGTTAGTTTTTGGCATCTTTCAACAAACGGTTTTCCGTCACTCCGTTGCACTGTTGCAACCAACAGTTTTTGCTTGAACTCGAACTTATGCTGTTAGCGTTTTGTCGTTGCTGTTGCTTTTTTTCATTTTCTAACGAGTTTGCGATTTTGCAATTTGTTTGTTTTGTTGTCATGTTTTTGTTTCTCTTGTTTATTTATAACTTTTTTATACCCAGCAGGTCTTATTGATAGTAGGGTGTTTGAAGTTCTTACACTTTTATATAAGAGTTGTTTTCACTGAACTAACGGTAATTTTTTTGAAAAATAGTTCTCATTCGATATTATGCACCTATGCCAGCGATTCTTCCAATCGTCGAAACAGTTCTCAAACACGATTTTTGAGATAGTCTTTGGCTCTTTCAGCTATTCCTCGTATGCTTGTAAAGCGAAGGCCTTTTAAGGTTTTTGAGAATTTTTGGAAATAAGAAAAAGTCACAAGGCGCCATGTATTGTTTTTGGTCAATACATCAAATCACGAACAAGCAAAAAAATGTGGGCTTTTACCAAAAGAAACTCGCAATGCTTATAAAAATAAGTCTCACCTTAGAGACTGTTGCAGACATCGACAGATGTATCGTAGTTCAGGGGCATGTATATCAAGATAATAAAAAATGTTTGACAATCGGGCTCTCCAAACCTACAACCTCTCCCTTATTTTTCCAACGCATTTCGTTCTGAGGGGACTTGCTGATATAATTCATAGGATTTTTTAAACTGAGAAATTATAAGCCAACTTCTAATATATCCTTCATTAAAACCTCTTTTGAACTACAGTTGAACTTACCGCACTCGAATCACCATAATCCATAAAAAAAACTTAGGGGGGTTCTAGTGCTCAGGTCTCGTTGTAACGCGCTCAGTCCCAACCACGGCTGGCGGGCACCGTGGCGGAAGGCCTCGAGTTATGGAAGGCAATTTGTATGAAATTTGACTTCTATTGCCATTTCTAGAGTTCGAGATATGAAAGTTCAACTGTAGTTCAAAACATATTTTAATGAAGGACATGTGTTAGTATCCTTATTAATAGAGCTACACAGTTTTTCTACAATAGAAACTACCTGATTAGTTTCATAAATCAATTTACAGACCCCCAAAGACCAAAGTTAGACATTAGTAAGTCTATTGCCGGTTTTTACACAAAAGTGATAACTAATTGTGGACTTTATAAAAACAACGAAAACCTCAACGAAATTGTTTTTTAATATTAGCTTAACAGTGGAAAGAGAATATAAGCTATCTTTGGTAAGACGATTCGAAACAATTTGATTCGCAGAAGAGTCAGAAAACAAATCCATAGAAATATAGACAAGAGGAAACCCTCAACTACTCTTGCTTTTTCTCCTTCCGGATCTAAAACACCACCTCCAGAGAACCTGCCCAAAGTTAATTAAAGGCTAAAAATCATATCGATATGAAGTGAAATGCATTGCTTCACGAAATCTTCCAAATGTGTATATAATATTTAACGATCCTTGAACCCAAAAATAACTGTTTTTATAATATTCAAAAACCATAAGATTTTATTTTAACAAACCAGGTTCATAATTCATGAGCGTGGAAATTTGATAAAACTTGAAAGAAAAATATCGATAAAGAATCGACTTCTTCAAAGTTATGTCACAGTCACTTCCAAATTTATACGCCTCGGGTATCCAAGCAACGCACCCGCCTAAGTAAATCCCTTCTTGCATTTATTAGTATGCAACAAGTTTGTGTCTTAAGTCATTTGTTTTGCAAATAATTCTTTTTTTGTTTCTTTCATTTTGTTTACTTAAACATTTCTGTGTCTGTGTGTGAGTTGTGCTGCAGCAATGCATTTTGATTGTGCGCATCTGCAGTAGTCAAGCAGGAAGCTGTCTGCTACCATACGTTATTTGGTTAATGTTACTGCCATTGGTTTGTTGTTGTTGTTGTTGTTGTTGTTGCTGTCGTCGTCATTAACATCTTCTTTTTGCGAACTTCTTCAGCAAAGTTCAATTGCAATTGAGTTGATAGCAAGTGAAAAAGTGTCTGTTGCTTCCTTGAGATTTATGTGCCATTGAATGCAGCGAATGCAACTCTGTGCAACAGTGTGTGTTTACATATGAATTTGTATGTACGATTATGTGTTTGTATGACGCTGAATATGTAACTTTGAAGCGTCTGCCTTTCCGACGCCAGCATTCAAGCGCGCATTTGTCCGATTTCGTCGATTGTCGGCAAGCAGCAAGTTGCCACAGTGCACTGCCGTTGCTGCCACATAGCAGATGCTAACTGCTTGTGATTGTGGTGTCGATAAAGTTGAGGAAATGAAATTTTTGTTGAGTACTTTTTTCACATGCGATTATTCGGCTTTTGGCACATAAATTCAAGTGGAATGCTTTTAATTTGGTTGCAGTTACTGCATTTGAATTTATTTTTATTTTATTTCCGCATTGTGAGATTTTAATTAATGAAATTCGATTTTGTGGAATGCTTTTATCTTAATTAAGATGATTAACAAACGATAGTCAATAGGTAAAACTTAAAATCAACCACGCCAATGGAAATATTTTCATTAAAAAACTTATGCAAATTTGTACATCACTTCAACAAAAATAGCAGAGATTATTTAATCGCATAACAAAATACCGACTGAGACTTGGTATGAAAGGAATGACGCTTGCATTAAAGGACTGACCCTTGTGTGGTCAGAAATGTTTTTGTTTACTTTTCCTAATATCGCTTTCATTTCAAATTTAAATTTAATGATAGAAACAAAAATTAAAAAAAAAAAAATAAGAATAAAATTTAAATCTTTACATGAGTATTTCTTTTTCCTTGAAATTATTTTTTTTCGATGCACTCTTACTCAAGTGATGATATAAATGACTACAAAGCTCACACACATCATCATGTCACGTGATGTGATACTTAAATGTTTGTTCTTCGTGGTTGCTTTTGGTTAATTAGGTAACATTCGATTGGCAGCTGCGGTTTATTTTGAGTCATGATAGGACCTTATAACTCAGGTTAGCTTCCTTTAAGTTCGATCCATTTTGAAATAGTTAAATATTACCGGAAGTTTTTAAGAAAATTTTAAAGTATTTACTATTTAGTAAAAACTCCGCCAATTCTTTTAATAATTAGGTTGTTTCAACTTCAAATTTTTTTTCATTTTGATTGTTTCATTAACATTATGGATGGAGATTTTGTCTTTAAACCTTTTTATCTGCTACTCGATCTTAAATGTACCCGCTGTCATACCACCTATGTCCCTTAAGTATTTTGATAAAGTGGGATTGCCTGGTAGCTTATGTTTAAAATGAGTATCTTCTGTTTGCTTAACTCAGAAAGTTGCACCCTGAAATAAATATCAGTGAGCAGAGGAGATCAATATGGAAATAAAGGTCTATTTTGAAAGTTAGGCTTCGAAATTTCACACCTTCGAACCGGTATTAAAATGTTGGAGACTGTTCGAATGCCCATGCATTACTCTAGATGGAGATTATGTCGAAGTATCAAGTCATATTTTCATTCAAAATAATGTTTTTTTCAGCTGGTGTAGAACATTAACAAATACAACCAGTTTTTCAGTGTTGGAAACTAAACTTTCTGAGAGTCTGATGTCTAAAATACGGTTTTTTACTAAAGAGATCGATACCACTATTTCTTTATCAAAATTATGATATTCTTTTACAAAATATTCTTCGAAAAAATAGAGAAAATAGACCAAAGAAAGAGGATTCAACCTTTGAACTGTAACATTTGGTGGGAACTCATAAATCTTTCTGAACTTATCAGTAAAATTAAACAAACACATTAATTAACAAATATGTAGGTTAATACAAATCGCAAAAGTCAGTTTCATAACGAAAAGAAAATATTTTCATTAAAATAAAAATCGGATATTTTACAAAAATTATTTGTAATTTATTTTTATTTTACTTAATTTATGTACACATGTTACACATATTTTTTATAGCTATGTACAATCGTTATATAAAAATTAATTTTTCGATTTAAATTTTTTTCTAAAACCTAAAAACAAAAATTATAACATTTAAATTATAACAGTTACACACAATAAGACCACTGAATGATGAAAAACTAAAGAATTGTGAATGGTCTTAATGGGAGCGTAACACAAAAATCGTGTGAAAGAATCGCTAAATTTCAAAAATTAAATTAAAAATAACAGAAAATACAAAAACAAAAAATTGATGTATGTAAATACGTACGTATGTATATAAAATAGCGGTAATAAAGTGATGTATAGCATCATGACTAATTTGTACACGTTGGAAATTATAATAATGGAGAGCAGAAGAAGAAAAATAAAATATAAATTCGAAACAAAGAACTCAAACAAAACAAAGTGGTGCAAAAATAAAGGTGTTTAGCAGCTGAAGACGTCTCTACATATATAAAAATATGTGAAAGACCTCAGCTGAGGCATTCCCGGATAGCAGAAGAATGTGCAATATTTACAAATACAAAGAGAACAGTAAGGAGAAGTCGCACACACAACGCCGGAGAGCTTCGAGCAGCTGAATCGTACATTTGCTTAACAATCATCTAGTCAGTCAGGGTGTATATGTACGCGCCACGCCTACATTTACACGCTTTCTTTGTTTGAGAGTTGAGTGTCTTAATGCTTACGTATACGCTTAATAACAATTAGGGGGGGTTCTAGTGCTCAGGTCTCGTTGTAACGCGCTTAGTCCCAACCATGGCTGGCAGGCACCCACACTTTCTCCCATACGGGTTTCCAGACGCGCTTCCATTCCTGCACTTTAACCTCCTTCCATACGGGCACTTGAATGGCTTTCCATTCGTCTTTCCACGCCTGCTTCTTTTCGGTAGCCCACGCTTGCTTCTTCTCCGTACGCCAGATTTGCACTTTCTCCTCCACCCATGTTTCGCGCTTCTCCTTAACCCAGATCTGTTTCTTCACTGGCTTCCAGATTTGCACCCATTCGATTTTCCATTCCAACTTCTTCTCCGGTTTCCAGGCTTGCTGTTTCTCTGTCTTCCATTCTTGCACCTTCTTAGTTTCCCATTCTTGCTTCTTTTCGATCTTCCACTCTTGCACCTTTTCGGTTTTCCATTCTTGTTTCTTCTCGGTTTTCCATTCCTGCTTCTTCTCGGTGCGCCACACCTTCTTCCATACGGGCTTCCAGATGAGCTTCTTGCGCCACAAATCGTGACTGGTGTACTCCCAACCTTCGTGATCTTTGCCCAAGTACTTCTCGCCGGGTACGCCCATCTTCACCCATTCGGGCACGAACATTTGCTTCCAGTCGGGCACTTGCACTTCGCGCCACACCGGCACCTGTATGTCACGCCAGATGGGCACTTGTATCTCCTTCCAGACGGGCACTTTTATTTCACGCCACACCGGTACCTTGATTTCTTTCCACACAGGCACTTGGATCTCACGCCAAATGGGTACTTGTATTTCTTTCCAGATGGGTTTGGTGATTTTCTTCCACTCCGGCACTTTTTCCTCCTTCCAGGCGGGCACTTCACGCTCCTCAATGTGTGGCTTCTTGACGATCTTCCAATCGGGCACTTGTACCTCCTTCCAAATGGGCACCTGCACCTCCTTCCAGATGGGTACTTGTATTTTCTTCCATTTCGTTTCCCACGCCTCCTTCTTTATCGTTTTCCAGACCTGCACCCAGTCCTCCTTCCATGTGAGCTTCTTCTTCCACACACCCTCGGGCGGGTGCGCAAATGTTAGGCTTACGATAAGCGCGCAGCTGGCGCCTAAAAGCTGTAAAACAGAATTGAGAATAGGGGATAAACGATTTGAGGTTAAACGATTTCTTTTATCTGGATGATGTTTATATGATTTGTTTTCTATTTAGTTTATGTTATTTTTGTATTATTTTGTTATTTTTTGTATGGAGCTGAGAGGCGTGGTAATGTTTTGTTGTTATTGAAATTGAAAAATATCGTCAATTGATTGTGAATATCGATAACTTTTATTTGGAACAAAAATATCGATATTTTATAATAAATTTCATGAGTAAAATAGAAAAAATGTTTTTTTATTGTTTTGTGGGGAAAATTATTTCAAAAGATGGCCTTTATATTTAAAACTTAGAAAACTATTTATCGAAAAAAATGTTATATAATAAAAAAACTAAGCCACATACTTTAAAAACTGTTGAGGAAGTCTTTAAAAAAATTGATAATAAAAAAAAAATTCAAAAATATGAAAAAATAAATTAAATTATAAAATTTAAATTAACAGTATACAAAAAAAAACTAAGAAAACATTTTTTTATTTTCTAATTAAAGAAATTGGATTTAATACCAAAAAGTTATGGAAATATAATAAATAAGAATATTTATTTTAGAAAATAAGGAATTATTCAATACAGAAATATGTTCAAAATTAGTTAAAAACAATTAAAATTCGAACTTTTATATTTTTGAAATTTTTCAGTAAATATGTTGATAATAAAGTTGATGTTCTGTTTTGAAAATGTCATAGCAACGAAATTTGCTTTATTTTAATTTCACAATTTTTGTTAAATTTTATAGTCAACGTAGATAAATATATGTATGATGAAAATATCAGCACAAAATTCTAAGGACGTCTTGATCTTATATAAATTATCCGAAATAAATTATATTTTTTATAATTTGAAATTTTTTATTTTATTTATTATCCTTGTCTGGCAGAGAGCTCTTTTTTTATTTTGTTTTTCTTTTATTTTATAAAAAAAAAATATTTAATTTTTTATACTTTATCAATCATTTATATTATTTATAAAACATCTTTTTTTATTTTATTATTAATTGGTTTATTTTTATAATGTTTATCATTCTTTAAAAAAATAATAACATTTATATTTTTAGATTTTTTAGCACTTTGAATATTTTTCACTTTATTTTTATTATTGTTCAACCACCACTAATTTTTTCCAATTTTTTATATTTTTGGATATATATTTTATATATATATTTTTTTTTTATATTTTTAATTTTTTTTTTAATATATTTCTTTATATTTAATTTAACATTTTTCCAATTTGCTCAAACACCCACCAATAATTTTAGGGATCTCATCGCTTGAACCCCTTGCGTCGCGTTTAAAGGCGATAACTGTTAAACACCAGTGAATGTATGCCTCTGTTGAGGTCTTCCAAAAACACTACCCACATTTCTCTGCTGCACATCTATTTATATTTTGGAAAACAAAAATCGCCGATAAACACCGACGACAGCCAAGTTGTGTGGCAGCGACGTGCGCGTTAAAGCCCGTACAACAACAACGCCAGCGAAACCAACAACAATTAAATGAGCGCATACTCCACACTAAACCAAAAATGCAAAGCAAATGAAACCAAACCAAAAACAAAAGCTTAAATTCACAGCGCTGCCAAACGCTTACGACGGTCTCGCTGCAGCCGCTGATCTCAAGTATGCGCGCAGTCGTGCAGTCGGTCAGGTCAGTCTCAGCGCTGTTGTTGGTCATCATACAAAAGCGCCCACCAACCAACAATTCATGAATTAATAGCGGAGCGCAATCGAAAAGTTGCCGAAAATCGCGCGTTCGGCCCGAACCTACCGTAAACGCATTTACAGCAACAACACCACTGCTAGTTTAAATGCGCAAAATTTGGCCAAATCAAACTCTTCGCTGAACTTGTGGAACGAAATGAGAATTCAACACGCGCTGCGCCGTCGTGGGGCCCGCAAATGCAGTGCTACAGCACTAATTCACCACACCTTTAAGCCGGCGCGCTGTTGATACACCTCCGCGTTGTGAACGAGAGTGAGAGTGAATTCCACAAGCCGGCGCTCGCTCGGCGACCGAACAAAAGTGAGAGTCATTAAATTTGAATTCGGCTTAGCGCCGCTGCTGTTGGATGGATGGCACTTCTTTGTTGGCGCTGCTGCCAATGTCGCCGCTTGAAGTGGTGGCATTAACACCAACTCTGGCGCTGCGACACCACTCTGCAGTCGGCGCCGCACCTTCGGCGAGTGCGAATGCCCCACTTGAGGTGCCATGCACAATTTGATATGAAATTAAGTGGAGTGGAGTGTTGATGGAGTGGATATGTGTTTGGATGTTGTAAGAAGGTCAACGCAGCAATGTTATTTATCATATTTGCTGTTGTTGTTGCTGCTGCTTTGGTGTAAATGTAACATAATGAATGTGCAGGTGCTTATTTGAGGTCAGGAGTGCAGTGAAATGAGATGAGGATATAGTATTGGAAATATTATATGCATGGAGAAGCTTGTGAGAAAGTTGTAACTCAAGTAGTTATTCAAGGACTTTTAAACACTATTAATCGAATAACAAACAATAAGATTGATTTTCTTGTGCTCGAGACTTTATACCTTTCAGCTGGATCATTGACTTATTTTGAACTTATTTAGTTTGCAAATATGAGGGGATGAAGAAAGAAACCTTATGAGAAAATAAGACATAAATTGAGATAAATCAATAAACATACATAGACCATTGCAGACCTAAAAGCTATTTGTACAACATGGCCATAACCCCATCAGATTATTGTAGCCTCTACGACGTGGAGACTGAAACAGTGGAGCACCTGCTTCCTAATTGTGTAGAACTTAGTAGGGAGAGTAAAATTTCCGAATTCTCAAAGTACGGAACAGAACAGCTTTTTGGCACAAGCACAAAGTTATAATTTATTAGAGAGATTGGACTGGATAAGATACTGGGAAGAATAACGGATGGGATAATAGACCACAACTAAAACTAGTCACTTCTATTAGAGTTGACCATAACTTTATAAATCTCTTGCTTTTGCCTATCAAATATTGTGGCTAATAATATGTATTATAAACTACTGACCTAGTTATAGTTATCAGATATAATATATTTTATTTCCCTAAAGAGTCTTAAAGGTTACTTCTTTTCAAAAAAATGCTCAATACCGAAACAAAACAAGAATAGTTTATTAATTGAAAAGCCCCTTATTCAAATTTTTTTGCAATTATATCTTCTTCACCTTCTCAAATGACGTTTTCACAGCTTAAAAACTTATGTTGACATATGCCGAAATTATGACTTTTTCACATTCAATGTCATTGCCCTAATTTGCTATTAACAAAAATCACCAAAAAATGCGAAATAATTTCATCAATCAATCTAAAACTAGCTGATCAACGCACCACGTGGTAGTGCTTTACAGAAAGGCTTAACCCTGCCATTGCGATATGTGACATTTTTACTATCATATTTTATGCGAATGGAAATCACAGAAGAAGAAAGATGAAAAAAATAATAAATGATAAACTCAAAACTTTTAATGACATACTTTATTACGAGGTAACGATAGTATTGCGATTTGTAATTTAAAATAATTGAAACTATACGTGTATAATGAAGCGTCGACAAGGTTTTTGAAATTATTATAGGTTTCAGTAACATTATATAAACCAAATTCAACTTCTACCATACAGCTTACAAAAAAAATATTTTAAATAGATTAATCGTTAATAAGAACTAATATTATTAATTTTGTATAAGAGTTTCAAAGTCAATTTATTCAGATATTTGAGTTGGGTTCCGTGAACTAATAATTTAAAAATATCCCTTAATTTTTTTTTTTTTTAATACTTTAAATTTATGTCATTTATGAGGGGTTAAGCAAAACTCTACTGATCAAAAAACCCCAAATTCAAAATCAATAAGTATCATATAACGAATATCTTACAATTACAACAAAGAGATCGCGGAGTTTCAATCAAAATATGCTGATAAATATTTATGAAATGTATACCTTCATAGTAAAAAAAAACTTTATAAGGAACAGCACATGAGATATATATATATATGTATATTGTGGTTCCAACAACTAAGAGGCGCTGTTAATCGACTCAAATTTCGTCAATTAACCAATTCTTCAAATTAATTAGATCGCTAATTGAATCCTTTAATAGCGTTTTTCTACAGCCAAATTAATTGATCGATCAACATTTTTATTGAGAAACCCTTTTTTGCCTTTTACACTTTCGGCTACTAGATAATCGATCAGCTCTTATATATTTTTGTTTTTGCTTTTCATACGAAGTTGGTAAGTTTGATTAATATGCTGATTAATATGTTTAGCAGCGACCGTACCTTTTTTTTACCAAAAAAATACAGCCAATCGCAGACAAAGATCGCATATATAACTAAGAGATCTACCAACGTACCAAAGAGTAAAGTTCTACCAAAATAATTCGACTACATTCTTGAGCTACTTTAGTTTTAAATATATTTAAGATTTTAATAAATTAATTTAATACATTAAGATTATAATTGAGAAACCAATTTTTCCTTTCTCACAGCCGGCTACTCGATTAACGATCAGCTGTTATAAATTTTTTTTGTTGCTCTTCATAAGAAGTTGGTAATTTTCAACAGCTTATTGATATTTTATAAAATAACCACAAAAAAATTTCAAGCGGAGCAACAACCCGCAGAGTTGCATTCCAGTTTCAACTAGCTTTGTATTAGATTAAAAATTAATTTAGTAAAATTGGATTATCTTTTTCTATGGTAAATCGATCTAAACCAGCGCTTTAAGTAAAGTAAAGGCCAGCTGAATCATTAATTAACCCTTGTACGAAAAGGTTATAAGTCGAGTTAAGCTGCTTCAAAAAATTAAAAAAAAATGCAATCAAATATTTTAGCAGCTTCCACGATTAACAAAAATTTAAGCAAAACTAAAATTTATCTAATATTCATGTGGGGTATAAAAATGAAAAACCTACTTCATCTAACATTCAATGAAAAGTGCAAGTGAAGAGCTAAATGTTGTAAGAGTGAGAAAATTGCTGGCAAGTGGAACGAATTAGTTAACAAAACAGAATTACGTAGACAAAAAGCAAAGCAAAGATGCTGCTAATGCCCCAGAAATGTGGCCCCTTTTGATGGTTTTTTCTCCATTGCTAATTGGTATTTCACTTTTGTGGCAAGTTGTTCGCTGATTCAGTGGCGCCAATTCCGTCAACAGCAGCACTTTTTTGCAAGTTGCTAACTTTTTATCTGCACTTCTATCTGTTAGTGGTTTTTTGTTGTTATCTACCAACTAGTAGCTACCGGTTTTCGCGCTTATTTGCTTAGTTATTCAGCCTTTTCTTCTCGAATAATGGATTTTTTTGTATAATTTTTTGCACGACTCTTTTATTTATTTCTTTGCTGTAGTCAGCTGTTTGTATTCAGCCAATTTGTCTGTTTTAGCGTTTGTTTCATCGACTCTTTGTCAACTCGTAAATTTCACTCTCATTTGCAAACGACCTTTGCGGGGTGAAACGAACGCGGTAGCCATAAACTAGCGCGCGCTTAGACAGACACTAAACCAAAAGCAAATACACGCAAGCGTTGTTTGTGGGTTTTTTTCTGCAATCTCCATAAGCTCTAATGCAATAACTCAGTTGTTGTTGTTTTTGCTTCAGTTTTTAAGTCTCTTTCGTCTCCTTTTATTACCTTTAGTTTATACGGCTTTTAGTTTTTATGATTCATTTCCATTTCAGTGATTTTTAATACAACTTTTTTCATGATTTTTTTCTCATCTCACTTTTTGTGGTGTTTTTTGCAGCTGACTTTAACATTTTAATACCTCGCATCTTATTTATTTAGATTTTGTTTTTGTTTATACTATTGTTAACGGAAATTTAGGTGAGCACGTAATAAGTGCAAGTGTAATGCGGTAGCCAAGAAAAAAAGGGCAACAAATACAACAACAATTGTAATGCATACTATCAAGCAGTTGTATAGTAAAATGTAGGGAATGAGTGACGGATGAGTTGTTATGCTGCAGATTTAGGTCGCAATTACAAATGTAGTTTGAAATATGTACGTAGTACCAAGGTTTATTCACCACACTTATATCATACTATTCATTCAACATACTAAATTGTGTGGGTAAGAGGCTTTTAATTGAAATTCAGTTATTTGCGAAATTTATTTTATTATTAGCACTATAAGTGGAAGCGTCTTTTAAAGGTGACTTACTTTTTTCGAGTTCGAAATATGCGAAAACTTTTTCTTTTAATGTAATAGTTGAGGTTAGGTGAGGAATCTAAAGGCTAACCCAGCAGTAACTCTGATTTCTATGTATATAGGAACACAAAACTGAAAGAAAACAAGTAAGGATGGGCTAAGTTCGCGTGTAACCGAACATTTTATACTCTCGCAATTTATTTATTTGACTTTATTTATATTATGTAATACACAATTTGACCCACATATTCGTCATATATATTGTATAAAGTCCATTGAAAGTTGGAAACCATAATATTAGACTAGAAGCACCGAGGTCCTCGTGTTCGATATATGGGGCCTTAAAAACCTATGGTCCGATTTCGGCGATTTTTAGAATGGGGCTGCCACACTATTAACATAGTATTTGTGCAAAGTTCTGCACCGATATCTTCACTAGTGCTTACTTTATATATTGTAAAGTAAACGATTCAGATTGTCTTCAAAGTTCTGGTATATAGGAAGTAGGCTTGGTTGTGAAGCGATTTGGCCTATTTTCACAAGATATCATTGGGATGTAAGCAAACTATTACAAACCAAGTTTCATTGAAATCGGTCGAGTAGTTCCTGAGATATAGTTTTTGACCCATAAGTGGGCGACGCCACGCCCATTTTCCATTTTGTAACAAAATCTGAAAATCTGAGTGCAGCTTCCATCTGCCATTTCTTATGTGAAATTTAGTGTTTCTGCCGTTTTTCGTTAGTGAGTTAACCCACTTTTTGTAATTTTCAACCTAACCTTTGTATGGGAGGTGGGCGTGGTTATTATCCGATTTCTTTCATTTTTGGACTGTACTAAGAAGTGGCTAAACAAAACGACTGCAAAAAGTTTCGTTTATATAGCTCTATTGGTTTCCGAGATATGTACAAAAAACCAATTAGAGGGCGGGACCACGCCCACCTCCCCAAAAAAATTACATCCAAATGTGTCCCTCCCTAATGGGATCCTATGTTTCAAATTTCATTTTCGTAACTTTATTTATGGCTTAGTTATGACACTGTATAGGTTTTCGGTTTCCGCCATTTTGTGGGCGTGGCAGTGGACCGATTTTGCCGAAAGCAACCTCCTCAGGGTGCCAAGGAACATGTGTTCCAAGTTTCATTAAGATATCTTAATTTTTACTCAAGTTATCGCACGGACAGACGGACGGACAGACATCCGGATTTCAAATCCACTCGTCATCCTGATCATTTATGTATATATAACCCCATATCTAACTCCTATATTTCTCGGTGACACAAACAACCGTCATGTGAACAAAACTATTATACTCTGTGCAACAGGTTGCGAGAGTATAAAAAAAGAAACGGATTTTTAATGATTTTGGTTGGCTAGAGATACTCTATATAACTCTCTCCACTTATGATTGTGTAGTAAGCAATGTGGAATCCTTGGAATCCCTTACTTGACAGAATGAATAAAAAACTTAAGATAATACCGAATTTTTGGCAATCCCACGACTCCGCCAATCTATAAAATCAGAAGTCATTACTTTCCGAATACCCAATAAAAACAGCCGAAAGCCTTTTAATTTAGAAACAGTATTGTAGTAAATAACATTACTAAACTTAATCAACTATGCGAGCTAAGCTCAACATCCTCTTCATGTATACCAGGAAGACTAACATGACACAAACTCCCACCTTTCAACAACAACCATTCAGTCCATCCTATCATATACCTCCTGTTCGATTATTTTTTTCCAATAAATTAACAAATAAAACGGAAATCGCCTGCGCCACTAAAATCACTGCCTCTTGACCTTAATGTCTGTGAATGTCACGTGGGCGCAGCAATCAAAACCAAAAGACATATCGGCTTTAAAAAGAAGAAGAAGATGTAAAAGTAATCATTTTGCTGTCTCAATATAAAGTTGCGGCCATTTATGAGCAGAGGTGTTGCGCAACAATCAACACTAACACAGACAAGCAACCACTAACACAACAAGCAAGACCAAAAACGGCAGGCAAGCGAAACAAATGTGGAAAAAAAGAAGATGAGCAGCAACAGAAAAAACGAAAACATAAAGGAGTCTGCAGGCAGCAGGAAGACGCCGATAAGTGAAGTGTCGCATTGGCAGTTGTGATGCGGCAGCTGGCTATGGACATCGTTTATTGGTTATGCGAACAACACGCGAATGCGGACATGCAACAACTCGCATGTAATGCTTGCTGTGAAAGTTCAGAGGGCAGCGAGAAGACAGAGATTATTATTTTTTATTAAGACATACTCGTTGGAGAAATAATACGAAATTCAATGTCTGCTTGGGATTTTCGATTTGGTAGAAATTTTTTGATTTTGTTGGAATTCAATGGCAAATTTATGTTAATTAAAAAAAAAGGGTGTACAAGGAAATATTAAAAAAAAAATGTTCTCTCTTTCTCGCTCTCTGGTTCGGTATTTCAAATAATTTGTTGCCTAGATTTAGGTGCATAAATCATATATTAGTAGAGTCTCATACCTATGGAATCTTAACATCCAACTATAAAATATAAAAAGATTTCCGAGAGATCCTCTAAAAATAATTGTTATTTTTAATTTCGGCACCGTTACGTTTTCCATCCATTTCGCGGATGCAACTGCAGTTTCTGACCAAGCTGTCTTTTTTATTCACTTTATTATTTTCTCCATGTGCCATCAGATGACGGTTATGCCATAATCGCAGTTGAAATACTTTTGATTTGAGAGTTTTTCTTTTATTTTTTGATTTTTTTTTATATTTTTTGTGTTTTCATATTTTGTATCGCTTTTAATTTTCTGCATACCTTAAATTTTTTGTTAAAAAAATAATAACTCTTATTTCGTTTCTCCACTTTTTCGCTAACTACTTTGACTACTTTCATTCATTAATGTTAGCCACGTGCTTTTGCAATGAATTTCGCTTTACGAAATGTTGTGCTCAGCGGCGTACTTGAAGGACGTTTAATGATTTGAATGCAAGTGTTCCCTGTAGGAAAAATGTATTGGTAAAAAATAAAATATTATTCTGGATAAGCAAACATCCATCGCCCTAGATATGATATTTATTTACATATAAATAATATCTTTTTGATATATCGAATTTTAAATATTATTTGCCTTTATTGAAACATTTCAATAATTTCGATTAATTTTTCAATGCTAACAATAAATCCTCAATTATAAGTTATCTCTTTTAAATTATCCCAATATGCAAATTAATATATCATTCAACAATCACTTACATCCTTTCGACCAATTCTTTCATTTTGTAATTAATGATGGAGGTACCAATGACCAATCAAATCTCTGAATCTATATACAACTTTGCCGATATTGGGAAAAGTCTGACATTTAATTGTTACAGTCGCTCCCAGATAAATACCATTGACCTCATCCAAAATCTAAACAAGTCCATGCAAAGCCCCGCCCAAAATATAAACAAACCCTGCCAAAGGTCAATGACCTCAATCAAAATGTAAACATACAAAGATCTATGACCTCGGCCAAAATAAAAACAAACCCCTGTTAAAGGTCAATGACCTCGGCCAAAATGTAAACAAACCCCGCCAAAGGTCAATAACTTCAATCGAAATGTAAACAAACCCCTGTCAAAGGTCAATGACCTCGGCCAAAATGTAAACAAACCCCGCCAAAGGTCAATAACTTCAATCGAAATGTAAACAAACCCCTGTCAAAGGTCAATGACCTCGACCAAAATGTAAACAAACCCTCGCCATAGGTCAATGACCTCGACCAAAATGTATACAAACTCTTGTCAAAGGTCAATGACCTCGACCAAAATGTAAACAAACCACGGCCAAAGGTCAATAACATAGGCCAAAAGGTAAACAAACCCCGTCCAAAGGTCAATGACCTCGGCCAAAAGGTAAACAAACCCCGGCGAAAAGTCAATGACCTCGGCCATAGGTTTGTTTACATTTTGGCTGGGGCAATGGTAGGGGGTTGTTTACATTTTGGTTGATGTCATTGAACTGTGACAGAGGTTTGTATACATTTTGGGATCATATGATATGAGGTTTGTTTATATTTTGAGGAGTCGCGTGAGATCAGATTTAGGTATGAAGTGGTACGAAAACTGAGGTGTGTTTAAATATTTGTATGTTAAGGTCTGGTTTGTTTATTTTTTGAGGTTAGACGTGAAATTTGGTTTGTTTTCATTTGGAGGGGTCTCTTTGCGTCATGTTTAATTACGATTTCAATATTCACCTAAACTTAAGTGAAGTTTAAAATCGTAAGTATTTATTCTGATTTTGAGGAATCAAGTGATATCAATCTTGTGGTCACTTGAGACCAAGCTAAAGTTCATGTTCATCTCAGGTCCATGTAGAACATTTAATAATTTTCGTTTGTCTGGGAGTGTTTTACGGATGGGTCGAAGTTAGCGGGGAAAGTTGGAGGAGGAGTTTATAGTCCGGAACTTCTCATTAACTACAGCTTTAGGCTTCCGGACCATTGTAGCGTGTTCCAAGCGGAAGTGGCGGCCATAAAGGTTGCAGCGGATTCACTGCTGCGGAGTGCAGCAGCTTTCAAAAAGGTAACGATCCACTCTGATAGTAGGGCGGCAATATTAGCCTTAAGCTCATTGACTGTGCGCTCCAGGCTGGTTAAGGATTGCCAGTCCCCGCTATCAGTTGCATCGGAGCACTTTGCCATTATAATAGTTTGGGTGCCTGGCCACAGCGGAATCGCAGGAAACTGCAAGGCTGATGAGCTTGCTAGGACAGGTACTTCTGTTGCACTTACGGTGGAATGGGAACAAACAGGGGCGCCGCTGTCCTCTTGCAACTTGCTTCTGGATGAATGGGTCTCAGTCGAACTGAGCAGGCGTTGGACAGTCACTAGCACCTGTTCTGTCGCAAGATCATTCTGGCCCAAAGTAAATCGCAAGAGGTCAAGGGAACTCGTCGCCCTAAACAAGAACAATCTTTCCCAAGTTATAGGTGTTCTAACTGGCCATTGTCCCATTGGGACTCACGCGGTCAAATTAAGAATTTTATCGGATGCTAGCTGCAAAAGCTGCCTAGAAGAAGGTGAGGTAGAATCCTCCCAGCATTTCCTTTTGGAATGTCCCGCCTTTGCGAGATCTAGACAAAAAATCCTTGGATCTCACTTTTTTGGGCACCCCCGCGAACTAGCGGATACAGAAGTTAAAAACCTCTGCAGATTTGTGGTAGGTTCCAAGCGCTTTGTCGATTCATAAATAAGTGAGGGGGTTGAATTTATATGGCATCATAAAGGACTGCTCTCGATAGTCTAAGTGGGTTTCCCCCTATAGGGAAACAGCCTTCGTACCTAACCTAACCTAACCTGGGAGTGTTTGCCAAATATATCGACTAATGTGAGAGATATTTTAGTTGTATTGAGTAGAAATATTTTCACGAGCTTATTTTCGTTTAATGTCTACAATATTGTAGATAAAACCACATATATTTAAATAAAATTGAGAAATTGGCAAAGTGGCTTACAATTTAAAAACTTTCGAACAAGGCATGTACAGAAATAGTTGATGACAACTATGAAGCCAATAACGTTAGTTGCGCTAACTAACTAAGTAAGTAAGTGAAGAGGTATGTGGAATTCACTAACTGACTGACTGCTCAACTCACTGCCCGTTCGACTAACACGACTAAAATGCGCGTGTGACGTAATCTTTATTTACGGTACAAATTGTAATAGGAATTGTCTTCACCGTTTGCATTTTTATAATAATATTATTACAGTTTTTTTCTCTTGTATTTGTATTTTGCTTACACATTTTCGGTGACACTTAGTGATGGCGCTGTTATGCTTGTAATTAAATATTAAGTAAACAAATGAAAGAAGTGTGAAGATTGTATACTATATAGACATTATGTACATATATGCTTATGTTTATATATAATGTGAAATACATAAATATTTAGTTGTGACATTTATCGCCAAACCCATGAAGGTATTGGCATCTTACTGTCTTATTATTTTTATTTCATTTATTATTATTTCTTTATTAAGATTTTGTACCATTAAAGTGTGCATAAACAAGTACCAACGCTATTTGCCACATATTGTGGCATGTGGCGTTTATTTGTTTTAGATTCGTTGCAAACTGTTAGCCAAAGCAGTTGAAGCAAATCGAATATGTTGACGCTATCAATTAAATGGAATCAACCATAAAGAAATGATATGGAAATAGATGTGCAGGTATGTGCAAATATTGACTCTGACTGGTTTACAACCCAAGTTGTTGTTGATTTGATGAGACTACTTATGACCTCAAATCATATGATTGATGTAAGTTAGTTGATGTTTGAGTTTAGACCATATTGATTGATCTGCATTTGACAAATATTTAAGGTGAATCAAAGGGCCTTTGGTTGATCAATCTGAATCAGATTTATTTTAACCGATTTTTATACTCTCGCAACAAAAGTTGCTAAGAGAGTATTATAGTTTTGTTCACATAACGGTTGTTTGTAAGTCATAAAACTAAACGAGTTAGATATGGGTTTATATATATCAAAATGATCAGGATGACGAGACGAGTCAAAATCCGTCCGTGCAACGGATAACTTGAGTAAAAATTGAGATATCTTAACGAAACTTGTAACACGTATTCCTTGGCACTCTGAGGAGGTTGCTTTCAAAAATGGGCAAAATCGGACCATTGCCACGCCCACAAAATGGCGAAAACCAAAAACTTATAAAGCGTCATAACTAAGCCATAAATAAAGTTATGAAAAAAAAAATTTGGAAAAATAGTATCGTATTAGGGAGGGGCACATTTGGATGTAATTTTTTTGGAAAAGTGGGCGTGACCCCGCCCTCAAATAGGTTTTTTGTATATAACTTGGAAACCAATAAAGCTATATAAACCAAACTTTCTGCAGTCGTTTCGTTTACCCGTTTCCTTATACAGTCCAAAAATGAAAGAAATCGGGTAATAACCACGCCCACCTCCCATACAAAGGTTAGGTTGCAAATGACTAAAAGTGGGTTATCTCACTAACGAAAAACGCAAGAAATACTAAATTTTACAGAAGAAATAGCAGAAGGAAGCTGCACTCAGATTTGTTTACAAAATGAAAAATGGGCATGGCATCTCCCACTTATGGGTCAAAAACCATGTCTCAGGAACTACTCGACCGATTTCAATGAAATTCGGTATATAATACTTTCTTGACACCCTGATGACACATGTGAATGGATGAAATCGGTTCATAACCACGACAACTTCCCATATAACTCAATTTTAAATTCCATCTGATTCCTTCAATTTATAATGTATACTTAAGGAACAAATGAAGATAGCGGAATAAAACTTTACACAAATAGTACATATCATCTCTGGCTTCACTTGAGAAAAAAATGACGAAAACGGACTATAATTTTTCAAGACCCCTGTTATCGAACATGTTGAACTCCGCGCCCAAGGGTAAATTTTAACCGAAAATATGGATAAATATCTCTGATAATTTAATGTAATTCAGAGGAAATTGTTTATTCCAATAGTGTGTCTCGGTTCCAAAAATTATTAAAATCGGATAATAACATCTCCTAGCTCCCATATACCTAATTATAGATTTTTCAAAAATACGGTAGTCTTTAATCTGTATATATGTATTAGTTAATATGTGAGATATCTTACCGAAATTAAGTGATATAGCGTACCTTGCTGGTGAAAATGAATGAAATCGGTTCAGGAATTACCTCAGCCCTCATACACTATATAGGACGATTTTAGTTATTCTATTAAACTTTATGCCGAATTTATAGGTAAATTTTGTGTGTTATCTAAATAAAATTTTTTCAATAAATTGCGAGAGTATAAAATGTTTGGTTGCACCCGAACTTCGCCTTTCCTTACTTGTTGGATATATGTATTATACATATATAGGTCAACCAATTTTTAACAGTAATAACTAAAGCTAGGCACATAGTGAAGCGCGTAGAGAATCATGGAGCAAAAATCTGATTGAGAGAATGACTTTGAACTTTGTGGGATTACTTTGTAGTATTATCGTCAATATATTTTAATTGCTACGATATTGCAAAAAGCTTATATAAAAATATATATCCACGTGTGTATATGTGAAAATATATACAAAAAATACACCCACCTCGATATTTTATATACATAACTAAGTGCAGAAGCACGCGGCAAACCTATTAAAAGTTTCATAATTTCTTCGGTTTAAGCTCCTTTCATGTCAGCAACATACGCTAATAACAGTTTTGTAATTAAAATTTTTATTGTCACTTTTATTTTGTGTCACATTTTTCTCCTTTTTTATAACAGCACAATGAATTTCGTGTTTCGTAAGACTTTTGACGTAAGTGATTTGTAGGAGAAATGGCAATTTCATTATTTTTGATTTTTGGCAGGATTTTCATTTACTAATTTTTCTTCGAATGCATTTTGAGGTGTATATGTATGTAAGTGTTGTAACATAACATATTTTCATTTAAATCATTGAAGGTTTTGCTAGCTTGTTTCAAAGCAATAAATATTTGAATGTTTTAGCTCAATTTTTGTAAGTTCATATATGGAAGAGAGTTCATAATATAAGAAGATTGCTGAATTTTATACTTAATTCAACAAATATTTATATAAGCATATATTTAAATGTTTCTAAAAACATAAAAAGTTAAGATTTATGGCAATGTGGCGCTAAGGCTGAACACATATTAGTAGTACTTAGGTTTACACCACACACCGAATATATCATGTTAGGTCAGGTTGAAAGGCGGATCTCACTTAGTAAGTTATGAACACTGTCCTCTGTGGTACCAAGAAAACTCCTGATAGATCAGAATGATCCTCATAATTCGACAAAGTGCTTGGAATCTATTCAAATTTCTTTAGTCGGCTAATGTCAATTCATCGTGTGCTTAGCTTAAGATTTTTAATAAAACATTGTTAAAATCTAGTTTTTTAGGCATTGACTTTTTCAAAATTACATTAGTAAATAGAAATAAATGTAATAAATTTTTACGAAACCCAGCAACAAAACCACTTTTTCTCTTTCATCTTTCAATTGCTCAAAATTATACACTTAAACGACTGTATCCACTGCAAGGTCAATTACGCATCTGCCGGTGACCTTTAATTACAACATTAAGATAACTCTGACAGCGCAATGCGTTTCAATTGCCATTAATAAGCTAGTTACAAGTTTAACGGCATTTTTGGTAAACTTGTTTGCGTACGTATGTACATATTTTCGGATAATTATTAATAATTGGTGGCGCCATGTGTTGTAATAAAAATTTGGTACAGCGAAGAGCAGCGCTTTTTACTGATTGTTAAAAGAGAGAGTTGAATATTCAAGAAGAATGTTGAGGTGCAGTTTTAACTGCTAATTTTGAACTTTAGATTGATCGTAATACATTCAGTCTTAGTACTCAAGTTAAATGAAAGATTTCTTGCTGAACTTTTCTAGTAAAAGCTAGAGACTTTCAAAGAGAGAAAAATCACTGAGAGTGAGAGAGTTTTCGGGTAAGATCTTGCGATTTCTGGCTGAAGGCCGACGTTATTCATACTCTCCTTTGTCATCTTATGGGGAGAGAAATGGAAACGGGCGCACTTTCGAGTAAAATATAAACTTATGAAGAGTTAAAGAACTGATTAAATACAAATTAATAAGTATCATATCATAAGTAGTAATATTTCGTAACGTTATAATATTAGAATCAGAATCTATTATATTTTTCAGAGTTTAGGGGTTAAGGGTTAGGTGGGTTTCAAAATTTCAAAATAAGAAGAAAAATATGTGTTTTCTTATTAAATTGTACAATATCTTTAAAATATTATCCAAAAATATCAAATCATCACGTGTAATATTCTAAGAGAATACCCTTTGGCAGTTCCATACATCACGCCACATCAGTATGAATGCAAAACTTTAAATGCATTTATCTAAAAATTCGATTTTTGAAGTCAGTGGACACATAACTCAAAAAGTTATGAAGCGATTTTGTTAAAATTGCACACATCTTTGGAACAACATTATCTAGTTAATGAATGAAGGAAAATGACGAAAATTTTACCAAAAAAGTGAATTTTTTTGTTTAAATTATGTCAAAAATTCAAATTTTATTACTTTCTTTTTTTTTCTTTTGTTCATTAATTAGATTTATCCATGTACTATTGAAATATAATTGTTTTATTGTTTTTAGATTCACCAATAATGAGTTATGATGTCCACCGCAAGACCTTTTTTGGACACGTCATGGGAGATGAGGTGCCAACGTCTGAGTTTTCGGATTTTTTAAATAAAAACTTCACAAAATACTGTTTAAATATGTATCTTTGATGACGCTGTAATGTTTTTTTTAGCATCTGAAACTCACCTAACCTCTTAAGGGGGGGTAAGGTTTGATAACTTTTTTTTTATTTTTTTCTGAACCATCAACATCTCAAGAATATTGTGTTAAAGTTTTAGGTTATTCGGAGAAAAACTAACGAAGTTACAGCAGGTTGAATAACGGTTACGCTGCGCTGAGTTTACAAAACTTTGAATCGATTTTCCCAAAGACGTCATTTTTAAAGTCGGTGACCAGCCTATAGAAAAAACTACTGCATCGATCGTTTTGAAATTTTGAACAAATATTCTACATATATGTATATAGCTCTCGAATGACGACGTCGTCCAAAAATTTTAATTACCAACAATTTTAAAATAACAAATAGGTCGTTTTTTTCGTCTAAAATCGTCATTTTGGCTTGAAAATGATACCAAAAATTGAAAAATTGAAAAATTAAAAAAAACTCGACGTCAATTGAAAAATAAACTAATAAACTAAAGAAAGCATTTTGAGTTTTTGGTTTCGGATAATCCAGTGATGCTGTAGGCTGGTCACCGCACAAAAATTTCTTTTAGAGGTTCCTGCAGAGATCGACGATAAATCCGTTATTCCTCGCTATTTTTCGATAAAACTTTTTTTAAGTATCCCTCAAATGTTGTACTTTCATATAATAATAAGTAAAATAAACCTACAGCAATAATTTTTTATAAAAAAAATTCATGAAAAAGGTCTTTTTTCGACAAAACAAACCAATTTATTTTCCTTGCTGTTCTGTGCTGGAGCTTTGATTTTTAGTTTTTATATATATTTTGAGAATTTTAAATACAATTTTGGACGATTTGTTTCGACTGCACCCCAAAGAGAACAAGGTACCCATAAGATATCAGCTAAAGTGTAATCATTTTGAGTATAATGCTTAAAAAAATATGTCATTTCTTATAAAGAAGACAAGGTAAGTTACATTGGAAATTGGAAAGCCAAAGAGATTTCATTTGTAGCGAGTATTCTTTTTCACACATCCGAATGAAACTAGCATCGGTTCATACAACGAAATATAAAACTTTTCTTTTTCAAAAAGAAATCTTTAATTACAAATTATTTTAAAATGAATGGTTTCTCCCTCCTTCGTGAAAACCTTTCAAAAACGAATCAACCTAACGAATCGATGAGCTAAAGATGCTAAAGCAAATCAACGCCTTCATACATCAATGCGATGATAAGTCCCCAAAACAAATTTGTTGACCCAAAACATACCGCATATTCATCAAAGTACCAGAAATAATCATTTATAAACAAATTTTCCACAACTGTTGCGTAATTTAATGGCAGCGCGAAAGGGACAGGCCGAAAATATTACACCCAAATAAACTTTATGGAAGTGGCGAACACACAGGTGCTGCGGTACAAAAATGCTTGCATGTCTGCACTGAAGAGATGCTGCTGTTGCTGGTGCGCTCACCGCAGTGGCCAGTTTGACAGCGGCGGCGGCGACGGTGAAGAAGTATGTCATTAATTTTCATTTTCAGTGCAACGCGCGATTGTTGCAGCGCCTACAATTGTTGCTCGCTTGGCCGAGTGAAACCAACAGTGAAAACATATAAACACCGGCAGCAACAACAATGCGCCAGTGAACAGGCAGTGCAATAACAATGCAACGAACATGCAACAGTGATAATGAGAGTAACACTAAATGTAGGTCACTTGTGCCGGCACTAAACTCGATTTGTTGTTGTTGTTGCCACTCGCTTTGGTTTATTTATTTTTTCGTTTTTATGTTTGTAGTGCATACTCGTACCATGACCGCCCGTTTGTGACCATTGTTGTTGATGATTATTTGTTGTTGAATTGCAATGGTTTGCAGGTGGAAAATTGGCTTCCTTAATGCAAACAGCTTACATGCACATACATATATAGTGTATTATATTATGTATATGAGCAAGTGCTTAAGTTAAATTGCTAGTTTCTAGGAAGCAAGGATAACAAGTAAAATACTTACAGGTCGTCAATATATAAATATGTATGAAAACAACTTTGCATATTTCGTCCCAGTTTCCCTTAATTGGCTCAACTCGATACAGATATGTTATCTTAAAGTTATTTATTGTTATGTAAACCACTTCTTCGTTGAATGATTTAAAAAATAATTGCAGGTATCAAGACAGTAGAACCTTGGCGTACTTTTAAAAGCTTAAGGACATTTTATACTCTCGCAACATGTTGCATGGATGGACTTTGCGATAACTATCGGTGTCATATATTATTTGTTCCTGTTACTACTGCAAGGAGCATAGGGCCACATGCGGAAAACATAAAAGTGTATTTTTTTTTGGGTACACCTTAATGCAAATTTATGCTTCTTTTAAACTGCAGGGTTTAGTATTTTGAAGAACCTTAAACATTGAAGTCATTAACGTTGCGTCCGTCCATGCAACGGATAACTTGAGTAAAAATTAAAATATCTTGACGAAACTTGGTACACATGTTCCTTGGGACCTAGAGAGGGTTGCTATTGAAAATGAGCGAAATCGGTACAAAGGATCGCACTGGGAAGGGGCATATTCGGAGGGGATTTTTTTGGGATTTGGGCCTCCAAATAGGTTTTTTGGTTCGAAATCGGTTTATAAACTCGCCAACTTCTCATATAACTAAATTTTGAGTTCCATCTGATTCGTTCACTTTATAATATATACATTAGGGACCGATGAAAGTAGCGGAATAAAACTGTATACTGTACTGTAAGTCATCTGTGGCTTCACTTGTGAAAAATTTTTCGAAATCGGACTATAACTTTTCAAGGCCCCGGATATCGAACATGAAGAACTCAGTGCCTAAGGTTAAATTTTCACCGAAATTATCGTTAAATCACTTTACATAAAAACTTTATGTGTGTCTCTGTACCAAAAATAATTAAAATGGGTTCACAACTTCCCTTAGCTCACATATGCACCAAGAGGTCTTTCAAAAATACGTGGGCTTTATACCGTGTTTCAGTTTTTTTAATTGTCCCTTTTCCGCGGCTGCTAAACATATTCTGCCAGTTTAAGGCCTTTTCATAGTTAACCGATTTTATATGAAGCTTCTCAACGTGTTCAGTTGTTATACTCTCGCAACAAAGTTGCTACGAGAGTATTATAGTTTTGTCCACATAACGGTTAGTTGTAAGTCCTAAAACTAAACGAGTTAGATATAGGGTTATATATATCAAAATGATCAGGGTGACGAGAAAAGTTCAAATCCGGATGTCTCTCTGTCCGTCCGTCTGTGCAAGCTGTAACTTGAGTAAAAATTGAGATATCTTGATGAAACTTGGAAGAGGTATTTCTTGGCACCATAAGAAGGTTAAGTTCGAAAATGGGCGTAATCGGACCACTGCCACGCCCACAAAATGGCGAAAACCGAAAACACTTAAAGTGCCATAACTAAGCTATAAATAAAGCTATGGAAGAAAATGTGGTATGAAGGATCGCACTATGAAGGAGCATATGTGGATTTAATTTTTTTGGGGAAGTGGGCGTGGTCCCGCCCCCTACTAAGTTTTTTGTACATATCTCGCAAACCAATAAAGCTATATAAACCAAACTTTCTGCAGTCGTTTTTTTAGCCACTTCTTAATACAGTCCAAAAATGAAGGAAATCGGATAATAACCACGCCCACCTCCCATACAAAAGTTAGGTTGAAAACTACTAAAAGTGGGTTAACTCACTAACGAAAAACGCCAGAAACACTAAATTTCACATAAGAAATGGCATATGCACTCAGAATTTTTTACAAAATGAAAAATGGGCGTGGCATCGCCCACTTATGGGTCAAAAACCATATCTCAGGAACTACTCGACCGATTTCAATGAAACTTGGTTTGTAATAGTTTCCTTACATCCCAATGATATGTTGTGAAAATGGGCCAAATCGCTTCACAACCACGCCTACTTCCTATATACCAGAACTTTGAAGACGATCTGAATCGTTTACATTACAATATACAAAGTAAGTACTAGTGAAGATATCGATGCAGAACTTTGCACAAATACTACGTTTATAGTGTGGCAGCCCCATTCTAAAAATCACCGAAATCGGACTATAGGTTTTTAAGGCCCCATATATCTAACACGAGGACCTCAGTGCTTCTAACCTAATATTATGGTTTCCAACTTTCAATGGACTTTTTACAATATATATGACGAATATGTGGGTCAAATTGTGTATTATATAATATAAATCACCTTAATACAAATTTATGCTTTTTTAAACTACAGGGATTAGTATTTTGTATACATAATGAGCCGAAGGTGATAGCGGAATAAAATTTTACATAAATACTGTATATCATCTGTGGCTTCACTGGAAGAAAATTTGTCGAAATCGGACTATAACTTTTCAAGGCCCCGGATATCCAATATGAAAAACTCAGTGCCTAAGGGTAATTTTTCACCGAAAATATCGTGAAATCTCTCTCAAAAATTATTAAAATGGGGTCATAACTTCCCTTAGCTCACATTAACACTTACCTAATTATAGGTCTTTCAAAAATACGTGGGCTTTATACCGTGTCTCAGTTTTTTTAATTGTCCCTTTTCAGCGGCTGCTAAAAATATTCCTCCAGTTTTAGGCCTTTTAATAGTCAACAGATTTAAACGAAGCTTCTCAATGTGCTCAGGCAGTTTTGTTGTTTATTAATTTATTTTTATAATATTTTAAAATAATATTAATGTATTTTTAATTTCAGAGGAAAACAGGAAAGAGGAAACGAAATATTCAAAAAATTTAGTATTTAACGAAGCAGTTTTATGATAAATCGATCTGTCACTTACTGGAAACAGGAATCACCTATAAACCTACATACACATTTTTAAGCATATAAAATATATACATATATACAAACATGTATGCCACTAAAAGTAAAAATATACCTAGCGGCTTAAGTGATAAGTCAGCAGGAAATCAACTACAAACAGTTTCCAGTTGTTGGTGCATAAAGCAGTTTTAAACCACTGTAATATAATCAGTCCTTTGTAGATGATAAAGAGATATTTTAAGAAGATTCTGCCAGTAAATTTTGAACGATTTTCCTATTTCCATCGAGTGATCCAAGCCTAATTATTTATCTTTATAGCCTTTTCACACCGCCAAGTTAATTGATCAATTAAAATTTTGATTGAGAAACCAGTTTTTGCCCTACACACTGACTCGATAGCCGATCAGCTGTTATACATTTTTGTTTTTGCTTTTCATAAGAAGTTGGTAAGTTTCATCAGCAGATTGATTTTAGCAGCGACATCTACCGTATAATTTAATTACTCGATTAAAATTCAACTGAAAATGAATGAAGATTTTGATTTTGTATGGTAAATTGATCTTAATCAGCGTTTTAATTGAGCAGACGGCGGGTAATTTATCAATTAGCTCCTGTGTGAAAAGGTTATAAGTCATTATTTTCGATGTGCTCTAGATAATGCTCTCGAAAGAATATGCCTGACTAATCTAATGTTTTTCTGTCATACCGTTACTTTTTCGTGCTTTTTTGAGCTAGATTTCCTAATGAGATAGTTCCTATATATAGACACCATTAATATAAGATTCGAATCTATTATATATCTACACGCTTTACTCACAAATACTATGTTATATGAAGTTATTTTCATATGTATGTGATTGGCGTTGCAACCGTTTAGCCGGTTATAGCCGAATCGACGATAGTGCGCCGTTCGGCGCCAGTTGGAGATCCCAAGTGTAACCAGGTCGCTCTCCACCTGGTCCCTCCAACGGAGTGGAGGCCTTCCCCTTCCTCGGCTTCCTCCGGCGGGTACTGCATCGAACACTTTCAGGGCTGGAGTGTTTTCGTCCATTCGGACAACATGACCTAGCCAGCGTAGCCGCTGTCTTTTTATTCGCTGAACTATGTCAATGTCGTCGTATAACTCGTACAGCTCATCGTTCCATCGTCTGCGGTATTCGCCGTTGCCAATGTTCTGAGGACCATAAATCTTGCGCAAAATTTTCCTCTCGAAAACTCCTAGTGTCGTCTCATCTGATGTTGACATCGTCCAAGCTTCTGCACCGTAAAGCAGGACGGGAATGATAAGTGACTTGTAGAGCTTGATTTTGGTTCGTCGAGAGAGGACTTTACTGTTCAATTGCCTACTCAGTCCAAAGTAGCACCTGTTGGCAAGAGTTATTCTGCGCTGGATTTCGAGGCTGACATTGTTCGTGTTGTTGATGCTGGTTCCCAGGTATACGAAATTATCTACGACCTCGAAGTTATGACTGTCAACAGTGACGTGGGAGACGGAGGAGTTATTTTCATAACGGATATCAAATTCATCGATAGAACAAGAAGATTAAGATTACAATAACTCAGCACATTCTGGAACTGAAAAAATTTTTCCAATTTTTTTTGAGCTGCTTCAAACGAAGGACTAATTTTCCGAAAACATTCAACACTGAGAAAGTTTAGCAAAACTCCAAAATTTCCCACAGGGCAGTCCATCAAGGCCGAAAAAATGCAAAACAGACATTTATGGCCTGACACATATCCGATTATATGTAACAAGCGAAAACACTCGTTATTCCGATTGAATAACCAATGCCATACATAGCATAACACAGAGACAAACAGAGATTTGCACTTATTACTAACAATGTAACCCCTTTCTCTTCTCCTATCTTCTTCCATCACAGGCAGGCCGACGAGTTGGTGGACAACTGAAGACGCGAACCAGTAGAATTGGTATCAAAACCAATAACCAACAACTAACCTCAAACACAAAAACAACAAAGATATTTATGTTGCTGCAAGCAGGAATCGTGTTGCGTCGGCGCAAGTGGAGCAATCTCAGAGACAACTGACCAAGGAAGCAGATAAACACAAAGAAAAAGTAACAACAACACACGGAGCAGTAGCAGGATGAGACGCACAGTGAAAACGAATAGAAAGTGTACGAAATAAATAAATGAAAAAAGTAAAAGACTGTAGTGAGCTTGTTAAACAAGCGGTGACCACGTCGCAAGTCTAGCACACACCTGTGCATCTTTGAGCGGGACTGGGCGAAGCTTTCTCAAGCCTGTAAGACGTGTGTGTGTGTGTGCGATGGTGACTGTTGGGCAGCTGTTGGCACTTGGCAGCCGGTGATTGGCACAAACTGGTTCAGTTGATGGGCGGCGGCGAAAGAGTTGCCGCATCCTGGAATGCATTTTACCGTTACATTGAATATGCATGCTTTCATTTATTTACACGTCCGTGTATTTCTATGTTTATGTAATTGTTGTTGTCACACACACATACATACACACAATGCTTATGTAATGTTGGCAAAAGTGTATGCTTGTCAAAGAAATGAGCAAACATTAAAGTGAATGTGCGTTAGATAATGCGTGCGTATGAATTATGTAAATGGCTTTGAGGACACTTGGTAGATAATTGAATTATTTATTAGTGGATTTTAACGTCTGCGCTGTAGTTAAGTAATGTGCGTTTGCCACCCAGCTAGTTGTGACCGCAAATCCAAACCGATTGTACAGTCCTTTCTCAGCAGATCATGTTGTTATAAAAAAAATTATACACAAAAGATGGCGACGTAATATTTGTAAAAGCCTTCAATAGCAGTATAAAATCAAAGTAAATATCACATTAAGAGAGAAGAGTACGCTTCATTGATGTTGAATCTATCCGCTCTATTAATATGTATGTATGTGATTGGCGTTGCAACCGTTTAGCCGGTTATAGCCGAATCGACGATAGTGCGCCACCTCTCTCTCTCCTTCGCAGTTCGGCGCCAGTTGGAGATCCCAAGTGTAACCAGGTCGCTCTCCACCTGGTCCCTCCAACGGAGTGGAGGCCTTCCCCTTCCTCGGCTTCCTCCGGCGGGTACTGCATCGAACACTTTCAGGGCTGGAGTGTTTTCGTCCATTCGGACAACATGACCTAGCCAGCGTAGCCGCTGTCTTTTTATTCGCTGAACTATGTCAATGTCGTCGTATAACTCGTACAGCTCATCGTTCCATCGTCTGCGGTATTCGCCGTTGCCAATGTTCTGAGGACCATAAATCTTGCGCAAAATTTTCCTCTCGAAAACTCCTAGTGTCGTCTCATCTGATGTGGACATCGTCCAAGCTTCTGCACCGTAAAGCAGGACGGGAATGATAAGCGACTTGTAGAGCTTGATTTTGGTTCGTCGAGAGAGGACTTTACTGTTCAATTGCCTACTCAGTCCAAAGTAGCACCTGTTGGCAAGAGTTATTCTGCGCTGGATTTCGAGGCTGACATTGTTCGTGTTGTTGATGCTGGTTCCCAGGTATACGAAATTATCTACGACCTCGAAGTTATGACTGTCAACAGTGACGTGGGAGCCAAGACGCGAATGCGCCGACTGTTTGTTTGATGACAGGAGATATTTCGTCTTGTCCTCATTCACCTCCAGACCCATTCGCTTCGCCTCCTTATCCATGCGGGAAAAAGCAGAACAAACGGCGCGGTTGTTGCTTCCGATGATATCAATATCATCGGCGTACGCCAGGAGCTGTACACTCTTGTAGAAGATTGTACCTTCTCGGTTTAGTTCTGCAGCTCTTATAATTTTCTCCAGCATCAGGTTAAAGAAGTCGCACGATAGTGAGTCACCTTGTCTGAAACCTCGTTTGGTATCGAACGGCTCGGAGAGGTCCTTCCCAATCATGACGGAGCATTTGGTGTTGCTCAACGTCAACTTACACAGCCGTATTAGCTTTGCGGGGATACCAAATTCAGACATCGCGGCATAATGGCAGCTCCTTTTCGTGCTGTCGAAAGCAGCTTTAAAATCGACAAAAAGGTGGTGTGTATCGATCCTCTTTTCACGGGTCTTCTCCAAGATTTGGCGCATGGTGAATATCTGGTCAGTTGTCGATTTTCCAGGTCTAAAGCCACACTGATAAGGTCCAATCAGTTTGTTGACGGTGGGCTTTAGTCTTTCACACAGTACGCTCGATAGAACCTTGTATGCGATATTTAGAAGGCTGATCCCACGGTAATTGGCGCAGATTGTGGGATCTCCCTTTTTATGGATTGGGCAGAGCACACTGAGATTCCAATCGTCAGGCATGCTTTCTTCCGACCATATTCTGCAAAGAAGCTGATGCATGCACCTTATCAGTTCTTCGCCGCCGTATTTGAATAGTTCTGCCGGTAATCTATCGGCCCCCGCTGCTTTGTTGTTCTTCAAGCGGGTAATTGCTGTATTCTTTTATCTGAAGTGTGTGATAGTTGGACTTTTAAAATTGAAAATCTTTTCCATCGGGATAGTCTCACTTCGAATAGTATAGGTCCTTTTCGATAGCATGTTAGGAATAGCCAATACCTCGCGGTTGTGGGTAAGAGAATATTTCGCTTTGAGCTATTTAGCAGAATCTCTTATGTAACTAAGCAGGACATTTCACATTTTTTTGATCTATTTGAAAAATACCGTCCTCTCGACGAACCAAAATCAAACAGCAAATCGCCTGTCCTGATGTACTGTGCCCAAAAAATAAGGTGACATTTGAATTTAAATTGCGCGCGTCGAAGGATTTAGAGAATTATTTTTTTTTTAGGTTGGTAGTACTGTCAGTCACATTTATGTCAAATTTCATGTCAAAATATTCAGTAGAGTTTGAGATACGTGTCGTTTTGTGAGCTGCTAAAGTGAGTGGTATAGTGAGTTCCAAGCCGGCCGTGAACATGTCGAAGACGAAGAGCGTTCAGAGCGAACTTCAACCTCAACCGACGAAGATATCATTTATTATTCAAATCCAGACAATGCCTATAATTAAGCAGGATGTAATAAAAGAAACTACTTTTTTTAAGATGAAAGTGCACTTTTCGCAGGAATTACACAAGCTCAACCTTTTCCCATTATTAAATTTATCACCTAGACCAATTCAAAGTTCATACCAAAGAGACCCCTCTCGACAGTCTGTTTGCGCAATACAAAGTATTCATTGGTTTCATTTTCATTTCTCCATAGATAACTTGTTGCAACTGCATGTGGTATGTTTGTTTTGTGGCAAGCAGCTGGCCAAAATTGCCGAAATGCCAAAATGCGAACAAGGAAGCGGAAGTTTGCAAGATGCGCACAGCCCACAATGCCACAAAAGGTGCGAAGGTGCAAGCGCAGCAACAACAACAATAACTACTCACAACTGCAATAATAAACAACAACAACATTAACAAACAACAGCAATAGTAATAACAAAAAATCAACAACATAATTGCTGCAAGGGTGCGCGAAGACGCTGCTGAAGAGACGAGGCGAACTTGTGACACTTGCAACAATTGTTTGCACGAACTGCTGGCGTGGGATCCAAAAGTGATTGCCATAAAGAGTGTTTAGATATTTGTGGTTGTATGTGTTGCATTTATAATATATGCAACATAATGGCAAAATGTTGTACAACACTTGCGGCTTCCACTTTTAATAGACACACACTTCCGCCCGCGAGTTGTACATGCAACGACACGCCCCGCCTCCCTTCCTGTCTTCAAGATGCTTAGCAATGTAATGCTCTGTGTGCGGTCGCTTGTCTGTCGGTCCAGAGAAGACATTGCACATTGCTGGTTGGCGCGCTTGTGTCTTCAATGAAGCGACCACACTGGCACACTCCACATAACACACAACAACAGCAAAGAAGCGCAGTCACACACACACTCTTCTGTTTATTGCGAAATAAAACACGAATTAAAAAATAAAAACTAAAAATAAAATCGCAACACGTCGTCATAAAGCAACAACAACAACAACTGCTCACGAGTTGCAGTCCAGCCGCATTGCCGTCAGCAACAACATTGGCAACTTGCAACACGAATGCAAATAAGTTGCAACCAGCAAATGCAGCCGAATGTATTATACAATATGCCACTTGCTAATGACTACAACAACAACAACCAAAAACAACAAATGAAGAAAGCAAAATTAACGAAGCAGTAATCACAACAACAGCACCAACAACAATAATGTGTAATATAAAAAAAAAAAACAAAAAGCAATAAATAAATAAAAGTGAAAAGTAACACGAAGTTGTGAAGATGCCACCACATATTGCCGCCAATTGGGCAACTCGACTCGCCACAACCGGTAGTTGTTGTTTGTTGGCTGTAATTTGTGACCGCTGCTTCATGTTTATTCAACACTATGCAGAGGTCCTCAAGATGGCAAATTTTGTCTGATAAAGATTTACTATTCTATTGCTTATTAAAAAATATTTTTAAAAGAATTTACACAATAAGTAAAAAAATGGACTTAAAAAGCACGTGTTGACGCTTGAAATGCGAAGATTTTATGACTAAGTAAATATTAAAATTTATGAGCCGGCACATGAAGAAATATGCTCTCATAATTGAGCAGGTACTCCAGCACGTCTCATTGATGTCTCTATAAAAATACAAGTTATTTAACAACCACTTTTAAAAACCTCGCACAACAAGAGATTAGATATCCATATAGGAAAACCCATTCTCCAAGATGAATTTTCTAGCAACGGACTAAGACTAATCGAAGTCCGAGAAATGGTTGTCTCTAATAAATGGTTCAATCAACGAAGTAGTGGAACACTACACCCTTTCTGTCGGCCAATTCTGGACGCTTCTGGTCGATCGCCTGCTTGAAGCGGTCCAGTTGTTCGCAGTAGATGGTGGAATTAAGAATCTGGCAGCTCAAAGTGGATGATTCCCTTCCAATCCCACCAAACACACAGCAAAACCTTCCTGGTCGTCAATCCCGGCTTGGCCACTGTTTGGGGCGATTCACTGGCCTTCGACGACGACCGTTTTCGCTTGATATTGTCGTATGTGATCCATTTTTCGTCGTGGGTCGAGTTCGTTTGTTTTAGGCAGCATATCGCAGGCGTTTTTTTATTTTTTTTGCGTCAAATCATGCGGCACCCAAAAATCAACCTTTTTTCTGTATCCAGCCTTCTGCAGATGGTTTAAATTGGTTTGGTGACTAACTCCCATCTTCTGGGCGATGTCACGAGATGCCGGTCTATCTTGATGTTTTCCATGATTGGATCGGTATTCGTCGTCACAGGTCTTCCGCCGGCTGGCTTATCCATTCTGTCGAAACCATTCCTCCGTAGTTCAAAGTGATAGAGTACCATCTCCCAAAACACCAATAATCTCACGGAATGTTTCTCTAGCGGATTTGCCTTTAACGAAGGAAAACTTTAAAATAACGCGAATTTCAGCGTTAGTGAACTCCACGTTTACACGTCTATAACTGTTGAACGCAATATCCAAACTAATAATACGTAGTAGTTTTGTAGGTTATGTCAAGACCTTTCAAAGATGTATAGTATTGCCAGGTCCGAGCTCTGTAGCGCTTTATTCATAGCCGCGACATTCAAAAAACAAAAAGGCTGGCTCCGTAGTTATAATCAAATATTCGATTGAAGGTTTAAAACCACATGCCTACTTTAAGGATGTCTACATATAAGAAAAAATTACAATGGTTATCATTGTGTCAAATTTACTGGCACAGTTTCAACGTTTCAAAAAGTATTGCAAAAAAAAATTTAAATAACAACTGATTTTTTGACTGCCATTAAATTCGACGTAATGATAATTACATTTAACAATGGTAGTACAATAGAGTTTCAGTCACTTCATCAATTTCTTTCTCCTTACTGGTCAAACCCTCAATGCTTTCTTTATCAGAATAAACTTGAAATTTTTAAAACATTTTTAAATTGGCAAATAGAGTCGGGACGAGTGCGTTCGGAATTTTTTACTTCATACGAGATTCTACTGTATATCAAAGGGTTAAATATTTAGTGAATATTTGTATTTAATAGCCTCTTTACACAGCAGCTAATTGATCAATTAACCGGCCTCTGCTCGATTAAAACGCTTATTAAGATCGATTTGCCATTCAAAATAAAAATCTACATTACTTTTTAATTGACTTGAAAATGAAATGCAACAATGACCGTATTTGCAATTAGAAATACGTTCTTTGTCTGCGATTGGCGATATTTTGTCTGATGAAACAGCTGATCGATTATCGAGTAGCCGGCAGTGAAAAAGCCAAAAAATGGTTTCTCAATAAAAAGTTTTATTGAATAATTAATTTGGCTGTGTAAAAACGCTATGAGCTTCCTATAAATTGATGTTTATGTATGAAAAAGTTCAACAGTGGCGAGAAGTGCTATACAAATTTTTAACTATTGTGACAAATAGCTTACAAGATTCAGTTTTCAAAGTACAAAAGCTGTTATTATTATTAATGAAAAAGATCCTCTACTTTTTCTCTAGTTAATACTTTATAAACGATTATATTAGCATTAAATTAAACAATAAATAAAATGTAAAATTGGTTAAATTTTTATTTGATAATATCGTAATAGATCTAATATTCTCTGAAGAGATCGCATAAGAAAATTTCAACCAAATATACAGTAAGTAAAAAGTTGAGCCAATATGCATCTTAATGTAACAGAGATGTCCTTATACGGAGTCATAAATATTATATAAGTATGTGTCAAGTAACATAAAATATTTCATACTAGCTGACTCCGCAGTCGTTGCACTGCGTGAAATTATTTGTTTTGAAAGCAAAGTTGAATTTGTATAGTGTTGGAAAACATTTATTATTATTTTTTTTTTTTCAATGTAACGCAGCTTAATAAACAACATTTTTTGTTTTCTGTTCCGGTGCGTAAATGTACAGAGAAGATGACTTTTCAACTCGTGAATGAAATTTATGCCACACACCTCCAGCGACTGTCTTTGAGACCTGTTGATTATCATCCCAAATGCAAGTCTCATTGGAAACTGAATACGTTTGAACTGAAATGGCAAATCGTTGGAAGTCAAAGAAATTCGTGGAATCAAGCATTCTGCCCTCTTGTAAGTCCCTTTAAAAAATTCTTGCAACTATTGCATCATTCGATAGCTGCTTGAAGATTGCGAAGCATAATAAATGACAAAGCATTATAATGACAAAGAATTTAGATATTTCACTGGATAATTCACAGCTTCGTCTTTATTTTCAACATGATCGATCGATGTGTATGAACACACATATCCCGGAAGTTGACTTTAAGTCGTATAGATTAAGTCATCGACATCGGTATTTTTGACAGTTAAAAATCTACGTGCACTCAACCAATCGTAGTTATGACAAATTTGGCTAATGTTCGGATTGATATCAAACCATTAGAAGTATTAACCGGAATTTGCCCAGTTCTTTGCAGATCTTCTGCGGTGCTATCCTGTTGCAGGAACACACGCATATTCGTGGTCAATCATATGGTTTTCGCGTGCCGCCACAAGTACGATGTTGATTTCGAAATAACAGAATGTGTTTGTCAATAACAGTATCATTACGCCACCAAAGCGATGATTATTATTCCACAGATTCAGCTTTATAATATTAGTATAGATTTAAATCGAATTAGTGTAAATTTCATGCTATAAAAATATTTAAAAACATATCTAATAATACAAAATATGACATAACTGGTGTTTCATCATTGAAATGTCAACTTTTTCATGTAACTCAAAATGTGAAAGGTGCAAATCTAATAATTTCATATTCAAAATCTTCGTAATGCACTACCAAAGGGTTTATACTTCCTTGCTCCAACAACAATAACTAAAAATAGTTATTTATTCATTCATTTATGCACTCATTGGTGAGCTAAAATTAGTAAATTCAATAGAAAAAACAGGATGATCATTGCACAATATGGCCAGTGGGTTAATTGATGCATGAAATGCTGTTTTTTAAGGAAGCAGACAAAAACATGACACACATCAATATTTTGTACACAATGAAGTGACAAAAGCCAACATTGTGCGGCAAGAAAGTAAAAAAGGAAAAAAAGTACGCATTTATGTAAAAGGCAATGAGGCGGGAGAGGCGAGGCGACGCGACATTTTGTCTACAAAACATAAATAATTTATTTATAATTTCAATTTGAGCTAGTAAGCCAAACTCAAACAATGCAGGTAGCGTTACATTATATATAAATAACGGCATTTGTTAGCGTTGCCACTGCGTTGTCACATGGTTGCATACCTACAATAAAAGCACTTCACTTGCTTCATACGTTTGTAGGTGTGTGCAAGGTTGGGGAGTATTTACAGCAAGGAGTTTTGCGCTTTTCACTGCACAATTGTTCACCGCGCCACTAATTGATACTCAGTTACCTACTAGTTAACTGCCGCGGCTAATAAAATGCCTGTCGCCTGTATTTATTTCACACATAATGAGTATATTTATATATTGTTTTTATGTGGCAAGTGTGTGTGTTAGTGGCGCTTTATGTCATCGTTTGAATTAATTTGTGTGCTCGTTGCATTATGGGCTACGCATTTTTTGCGCATGCGCGAAGTTTTCATTGCGAAGCGGAATAAGGAATTGTTTTGCAGTGCAAATACAGACATTTTTTTACAAAAATAACAAAAACAAAAAACACATAGCATGTCAGTAGTGGCAACTGCTCAACAGCGGAAAAATCAAACAAAAAACAGTTACAAGTAAGCAAAATGAGCCATCGTCAATGCGCGTGTGACAAATGCGTGCAGCGCAGGTTTGTGTCTTAAGTCTTTCGTTTGCTTCGCGTGTTTCCAGTTTGGTGTAATTTATTGAATTTGATTGCGTAGAAACATTGGTGTGTGTGCATGTCGACAAACGAGGAAATAGTTGTAAATATTATTTGTCATTTATAACAGCAACAACAACAACAACTTGATATTAAAATAAAAATAAAATAAAAATAAAATAAAAATAAATTATTTGTTGACTTTTGTTGGCAAAAGCAAGCAATAAAATTAAATGAATTAAATTTTCATAGTTAAATAAATTTAAATTAAATTAATTTGGCATCGATAAAACATGTTAAGGTCTTCTTTATTACTTTCTAATCAAATTTCAAAGAAAAGCAGAATAATGTCTACAAAAAATAGAAATAACGGCAAATTCTAGTGAAGGAAAACATCACATCATGATGAGAAAATTAGTAGGGTTAGGTTAGGTTAGGTAAAGGGGTAGATCTCCGCATACTGCGGATAACCCCGCTTGGACAGATTCGACTGTCCTTTGTGATACACCGATACTCCTGATGGATCTCTATGAGACTTATGATACGACAAAGCGCTTGGACTCAATTATCAAGTTTTTAAGTCGACTAATGTCGATTCCATCACTTCATCACGAGGTGCTTTACCCTAAGTCTGGCGAATGCTGGACATTGAAGGTGGAAGTGCTTGGATTATTCCTATTCGCCTTCCTCCAAACAGCTTTGGCAACTAGCGTCTGACTTGGTCCAGCAGCTGAAAACTGGAGTTAATTGAGAGCTTCCAACAGAAGAGTATGATAGTTTGGGTCTATTTTTGAATTCTTCTTCTTGACTGGCGTAGACACCGCTTACGCGGTTATAGCCGAGTCCAAAACAGCGCGCCACGTATCCCTCCTTCTGGCAGTTTGGCGCCAATTGGTTATACCAAGCGAAGCCAGGTCCCTCTCCACCTGGTCCTTCCATCGGAGTGGAGGTCTCCCTCTTCCTCGGCTTCCTCCAGCGGGTACTGCATCGAATACTTTCAGAGCTGGAGCACTTTCATCCATTCGAACAACATGACCTAGCCAGCGTAGCCGCTGTCTTTTTATTCGCTGGACTATGTCTATGTCGTCGAACAACACATACAGCTCATCGTTCCATCGTCTGCGGTATTCGCCGTTGCCAATGTTTAAGGGACCATAAATCATCCGCAAAACCTTTCTCTCGAAAACTCCTAGTGCCGTCTCATCGGATGTTGACATCGTCCACGCTTCTGCACCGTAAAGTAGGACGGGAATGATGAGGGACTTGTAGAGTTTGGTTTTTTTTCGTCGAGAGAGGACTTTACTTTTCAATTGCCTACTTAGTCCATAGTAGCACCTGTTGGCAAGAGTGATTCTGCGTTGGATTTCCAGGCTGACATTGTTATTGGTGTTAATGCTGGTTCCCAGGTAGACGAAATTATCTACAACTTCAAAGTTATGACTGTCAACAGTGACGTGGGAGCCAAGACGCGAATGCGCTGACTGTTTGTTTGATGACAGGAGATATTTCGTCTTGTCCTCGTTCACCACCAGACCCATACACTTCGCTTCCTTATCCAGTCTGGAAAAAGCAGAACTAACGGCGCGGGTGTTGTTTCCAATGATATCGATATCATCGGCGTACGCCAATAGCTGTACACTCTTTTATTTTTGAATTGGTTTATGGAAAATCAAAAACAAAATTCTGCAAAATTTTGAGTTATGTCTTTTTTTTTATTTTAATAAAAATCTGGGTTTCCATGAAATTTTGTAAGCGTACATTAATTTTGTTGTTTAGCAGGAATTAAGCAGAGATTTGTTTACTAAATGCAATAACAATACTGTAACGATTCACGATGACCCAGCCTCCATATTTACTAGACATGACTTCGTGTGACTTTTGCCTATATCCAAAAATAAAGCTAACCCTAAAGAGCATACGAGAAACCAAAAAGACGAGTTGGAGTAAAGTTTCGAAAATTTGAAGAATCGCTGGCATAAGTGAATGATTTCGAAAGGGAACTATTTTGAAGGTGACATTAGTGTTTCGAAGATTTAAAGAATTAGAAGAAAGAATGAAGGTGACATTAATGTAGACATTTTTTTTTTTTAAAAACCAAAATTCCCGTTATTTTTTGAACACATGTCGGAAGAGTCATTTGAATTTTTAGATAAAAGGAAAATATTAGCTCTTAAAATATATAAGAATAGCTTTCGCCACTCAATGATAACAGAATATTTTTTTACTATACTTTTTTTACTGAGTTAAAATTGGAAAAGAATTCCTTCCGATCGCGGTGACCTTTAATGATTCAATTCATTTTTTTTATTAAATTTAATTGTATAATTATAAAAGTGCTAAAAACAACAAAAAAATATTTTTAATTTTTTTTAATTTTTTCTTCAAAAAATAAATTAGTTAAATGTTCGACACTCTAAAGTGATGTAGCACAGTTACACTTCAAAAGCATTTACTCTTCCTGACTTTTACTTTTGCCAACTTTTGGTTACTCTCTTTTTTCACTTTAGGTTAATTATCTAACACTTTCAATTCCATATTAATAATCTCATATTAAACATTAGCGGCTTCGACAAAAAAGAAAACATTTTCCTCAGATCTTCCGGTAGATTTTGACACATATGACAGTTCAACACGAAATATCCCTTCATAAATGAAAGCCTCTTTATATAAAAATAAGCATATAAGCTTTTCACAGCAAATGCCGGAACTAATTAATCCAACCGCATTACAAAAAACACTACCAAATCAATCGATAAGCGCTGCAGCGCTGAAAACCGCAAGAAAAACAACTTAAAAGCTGAAAATAAAATACCAAAACTTACAGCACAAAAACAAAAAAAAACGTGACTAACTTGGTGCCCCTTATTTTTATGGTCGATTTATTCAGCACAAAAGGGAAGAAATATTGCATGCGGGAAAATTGATGACGAGACCCAGCGATTAAGAGTGAATGTAGTAGAGGTATGAGCAAGAAGAGAAATTACAAACTAAAGCAAAGATCTAAAAATAAAAGCGTATGAAAGAGCTAAAAGTCAAGGCAATAACAATGTGTTTATCGAGTGACAGCAAAACAAGGTTTCATAAAAGTCCGACAGAGTTCAGACTACAAGGGTAAATGTGACCAAGTGTGTGTGTGTGTTTTTTTTTTTTTTTTGAAAATTAATGGACAAAGCTTCCTGCCTGCGGTGGATAAGCAAGCCAAATTTGCCAAAAATTGTTGTTTTTGTAATAAAAAATGAAAATGAAAACGGAGACTCCACACACTTGTTAATACACGCCGCGTCTCATTGCGTCTCCAAGCGCCGCAACCAAGCACTCTTCAGCCGATCTTGCAGCAGATTCGAGATGAGCAATGAAGACTTTAATGATGCCTGATCGTGCTGGCTAAAAACAACAATAAGCCACGAGCACTGACATAATAATGAATGAATCGTTGCGAGGATGGTTGGCGACGCAGCACATCCATAAGCGACTTACCAATGCGCCACAGCAAAACATTGGCATTCAAAGGATTACATAAGATCCGTTGGTAGACAGACAGTAATGATCGCAAAGCAACTGGTGCAGCTGATTTTAGCACAAACACCGTTACTTAGCGGCATTTTAACCAAATACGGTTAATGCTGATTTTCTCTGCAATAACTATGCAGCTGCACATGCTGCTGTGGGAGCCCAGCTGAAGACAGGCGCGTTGGATCCTAAAGCTTGTGTGGACTTTTATGTGCAATTTATTGTATTTTTTTTTTTTTTTGTTGCATCTTTGTATTTGTGGTTAAATGCTCGCCAAAAACCTTAACCATGACATGAAACATTTATAGCGCTAATATATGTATATTGATGTATATACAAATTGTTGTTGTAATTTTTATACTCTCGCAACAAAAGTTGCTAAAGAGAGTATTATAGTTTTGTTCACATAACGGTTGTTTGTAACACCTAAAACTAAAAGAGTTAGATATAGAGTCATATATATCAAAGTGATCAGGGTGACGAGGGGTGAGATTTGAAATCCGGATGTCTGTCCGTCCGTCCGTCCGTCTGTCCGTCTGTCCGCCTGTGCAAGCTGTAACTTGAGTAAAAATTAAGATATCTTGACGAAACTTGGCACAACTATTCCTTGGCAGCATAAGAAGGTAAAGTTTGAAAATGGGCGGAATCGGACCATTGCCACGCCCACAAAATGGCGAAAACCAAAAACACATAAAGTGTCATAACTAGGCCATAAATGAAGTTATAAAAATAAAAATTTGGAATAAAGGATCGCACTAGGAGGGGGCATATTTGGATGTAATTTTTTTGGGGAAGTGGGTGTGACCTCGCCCACAAATCGGTTATTTGTATTTAACTCGCAAAACAATAAAGCTATATAAACCAAACTTTCTGCAGTCGGTTCTCTTACGTACCCCACCACACACCATGAAAATAGTTGAAATCAGATAATAACCACGCCCACCTCCCATACCAAGGTTAGGTTGAAAATTACTAAAAGTCAGAACGTCAGAAACACTAAATTTCACATAAGAAACGGCAGAAGGGAGCTGTACTCAGATTTTTTTACAAAATGAAAAATGGGCGTGGCATCGCCTACTTATGGGTCAAAAACCATATCTCAGGAACTACTCGACCGATTCGAATGAAATTCGGTATATAATATTTTCTTGACAACCTGATAACACGGACAAAAAATTCGCAAAATCGGTTCACAACCACTACTACTTTTCTTATAACTCAATTTTGAAATCCATCTTATTCCTTCACTTTATAATGTAAACATAAGGAACCAATGAAGATAACGGAATAAAACTTTACACAATTAGTGCATATAATCTCTGGATTCACTTGTGAAAAAAATTGTCGAAAACGGACCATAACTTTTCAAGGCCCCAGATATCGAACATGTTGAACTCAGCGCCTAAGGATACATTTTAACCGAAAATATGGGTAAATCTCTCAGATAATTTAATGTAATTCAGAGGAAATTGTTTTCTTCTAATAATTATAGGTTTTTCAAAAATACGGTAAGCTTTATTCCTCATATTTGTATTGGTTAATATGTGAGCTATCTTAGGAAAATTAAGTGAGCGTATAGTCTTGGATATAGTGTACCTTGCTGATGAAAATTAATGAAATCGGTTCAGGAATTACCTCAGCCCTCATATACTATATATGACGATTTTCGTTATTCTATTAAACTTTATATCGAATTTATAGGTTAATTTGTAGATTATCTTAATAAAATTTCTTCAATAAATTGCGAGAGTATAAAATGTTCGGTTGTACCTGAACTTAGCCTTTCCTTACTTGTTTTCAATTATTTTTACTTAATTATACTAACTGCACTACATATGTAGTATGTATAGCAAAATCAATATAATGGGTATATTATTATATGTTATTAACAAAATTTTATGAAATTATTCAATTTTCGCTTTTGTTTTTTACACGCTTCTTTCGCATTTTTTTTTTTTTTTTGGTTAAAATTAATTAGCAACAAATTTTTCTTTCTTCTTTTTTCTTTATGATCTATTATTAAATATTTCTGCAATAATAACTTTGTTTGGCCTCGAGAAATTAGTAAAATTATAAAGATACCTTTAAAAACAAAAAAAAAAAAAATATAAAAGAAAAAACCGAGGCGGAATTTGCGAAAAGCATAAAAATGCAACACCCACATGTATTTCCATAAACATATTGGCAAGCATGTAGCTCCTTTGTATATGTCGTTTAAGCGCTCGCCTACCAATTCATCATGTCAGCTCAATGGATCGCTGGCTCATGCAATAATTAAATTATTTTTGGCGGTTTTACATGAATAACCGAGCTGAGCTAATATGTCTTGCATCGATATGTAAACATAATTTATGTTAAATTTAGGAAAAAAAAAGAATTTAAACGCATTATTTTGGCGAGTTGATGTTAAATTGCTTAGTATTAATACAGGGTGACGAAAAAAATATATAAAAAAAATATTTAAACCCGAAATATTAAAAAAAAATTAAACTCACTAAAAATGTGTTAAATATAGCATATCATTGACATCTGAAATGTTATTGCTGTTAAGTACTATCGAAACATGTACTCTGAGTTGAGTACTTTATTAACCAATTGATTTAAAAACAGTTCTGGATTGATTTTAGTTTAGTTCGAATAGTAATCAGAGGCCGTTTTATAAAAATAAACTACAGAGTCCACGCGGTAGTTACTTGAGAGGACCGAAAGTTTTTATAACCGACACAAACTATGTCTATATAGCTAACAGCTGACTTACTGACTATCACTTATCTAACGGTAACTTGACGGTTTAAAAAATCATATTTTTTATAGTATAATCTCAAGAAATTAAGATGGATAGGTGACATTTCACTGACATGAATTATTGAAAAACCGCATCGGCATCGAAACACGATAATGGATTTGTGTATTCGAAAGCGAATGTAAGTAAATTCAAAAATTATATACCAGATGTGTTCAAAAAATAACGGGAATTTTCTTTTTTTTATTTTTATTCAGTCGTCTACATTAATGTTGTCGCTTTAAAATAGTCCTCAATCGATAAAATGCATTTATGAAAGCGCTTCTTCTAATCGTCGAAACAGTTCTCAAGCTCGATTTTTGGTATTTATAGTATTTGGTTCTTTCAGTAATTTCTCATATATTTGTGAACGACGGCAATTGTAAGTTGGAAACCATAATATTAGGTTAGAAGCACCGAGGTCCTCATGTTCGATATATGGGGCCTTAAAAACCTATGGTCCGATTTCGGCGATTTTTAGAATGGGGCTGCCACACTATGAAGGTAGTATTTGTGCAAAGTTCTGCACCGATATCTTCACTAGTGCTTACTTTATATATTGTAAAGTAAACGATTCAGATTGTCTTCAAAGTTCTGGTATATAGGAAGTAGGCGTGGTTGTGAAGCGATTTGGCCTATTTTCACAAGATATCATTGGGATGTAAGCAAACTATTACAAACCAAGTTTCATTGAAATCGGTCGAGTAGTTCCTGAGATATGGTTTTTGACCCATAAGTGGGCGACGCCACGTCCATTTTCATTTTGTAAAAAAATCTGAGTGTAGCTTTCATCTGCCATTTCTTATGTGAAATTTAGTGTTTCTGACGTTTTTCGTTAATGAGTTAACCCACTTTTAGTAATTTTCAACCTAACTTTTGTATGGGAGGTGGGCGTGGTTATTATCCGATTTCTTTAATTTTTGGACTGCATTAGGAAGCGCCTAAAAAAATGACTGCAGTAAGTTTGGTTTATATAGCTCTATTGGTTTGCGAGATATGTACAAAAAACTTAGTAGGGGGCGGGCCACGCCCACTTCCCCAAAAAAATTACATCCAAATATGCCCCTTCATAGTGCGATCCTTCACACCAAATTTTATTTCTACAGCTTTATTTGTGGCTTGGTTATGGCACTTTATGTGTTTTCGGTTTTCGCCATTTTGTGGGCGTGGCAGTGGTCCGATTTTGTTGATTTTCGAAAATAACCTTCCTATGGTGCCAAGAAATAAGTGTGCTAAGTTTCATCAAGATATCTTAATTTTTACTCAAGTTACAGCTTGCACAGACGGACGGACGGACAGACAGACATTCGGATTTGAACTCCACTCTTCACCCTGATCACTTTGGTATATATAACCCTATATCTAACTCGTTTAGTTTTGGGTGTTACAAACAAGCGTTATGTGAACAAAACTATAATACTCTCTTGAGCAACATTTGTTGCGAGAGTATAAAAACTAGACTACCGCTACCATTAATATTAGTAGATTCTTAATTATAGTCCTTGTTTACATTGCAGGTAAAAATGCTGCGTAATCATGCGACCATATAGCTATTATTGTAAATACACAAACTGGCGACCAAAACACTGACTTTTCCTGGAACTTACGTTTTTTTGCTTTTGTCAGAATGGTTTGTTATGGACATGGGTGTTTCCAAGTCATTATTTATACCTTTACTTGTTCAGTGAATACATCTTTATCTTTGTTTACTAATAAAGTGAATTAGATTATTGGTTTTTTTGTTTTAAGTTGATTCTGCTCGAAGCAACACTGAGTCAATCGTAAATCATCGGAAGGCAAAACAAAGGTATAACGAAAGGGTATTATCTTAATAAATAAATTTTAAACTAATATTTTGATTTTAATTTAAATATCAGCTTCGTTACTACAATTTTTCTTTTACGATAATTATAATCGTCTCTAAACTACTGCTACCAAATTTGAGTTCCTTCGGTCGTTAGGTTATGTTCAAAGGCTGACCCTCGCACAAGATGTCGCCTTGGATCTCACTTTAACAGCTAAAGTCGCCAGTTCGGTCGTTTGAAGAGAGTAGACCGTATTAACCAGTTTTATTATATATTTATGGTCTACCTAAGTTTCTATGAACGATATTTCCGACACGTTCCTTGGATACCTTTATAGTGCCAGCTATCTCAAAAGATCACATTTTAAAGCCATCGAAAATGATTTTGTGGGTTATTTGATGTTTTAGTCCTTCCTAACAGTAGCTTGTGGATGTTCACTGGGCTCATCGACTTTATTGATCACATAACATATACGAGATTTATTTAGCAAACCACTTACGAACAGTTCCTTCGCCTAATGCAGATTAAAATCTGGTGCATGAACTGTCGAAATCTATGGTCCTCTCAAGAACTTTTCGTCCGCAACTGCATTTACATTAGATGAACCTTATCACTCAATCTTAACCTTATCACTCAAGGTAAACGCTCCCACAGATGATGATTTCCCCACCCATACACACGTACATATATACGTCCAAAGGTTAAGTCTCACCTATACCTACAGCACATACGCATACAAACTTATAAGAACAAGAGGCTTTTACAGGTATATTTTGTATTTGGGTTGCGTAAGAGTACACCTGTATTAGTGTTTGAAAAGCTAACATTATACAAACAAATATATAGACAATCTAAGACAGGTAACCGAAAGTCATTCATAGAACAAAATATCCGTTTTACCTGGTTGCAGGACTTTTAGTATAAAAAGGCTGAAACTTTGCTCGAGATCACAGACACAGTTCAACCAACATAGAGGTGAGAACCACAACGAGAAATCGTACGCATTCTACGGCAAAAAAATAGACCACAAACCAAGTCAAAGTTTTTAACTAAAAATTTCTTGAAACAAAACAATGAGTCTCACAAACCGATTAACCAATTTGGAACTTATGATGACCGCCAACAAACATCACGAAATGTACAGCTATGAAGAGGACACGACTTTCAGACAATTACAAGAAGTTCTATGCACATTCGACGCAAATAAGACCCAGGAAAAATATCGACATGGTGCGGCAAGAAAACGTTTGGAATTCTATGATATGATGGATTGCGATAGCGAAGAGAGCTCAGCGGATTTCGAATCATCTTTTAAGCGCGTCGGTATTGCAGACGATTTCCCAACACCAGCACCAATCAACTTTGAACAGTTGAACAAACAGGAACGTGGTCTGGTAAGAAATCGTGCAACAATTTCCATGGATGATGATGATGACACCTGCTCAGCACAGTTTAAGCGAAGACGTTTTCAGTAGTGTGGAGGCGAAAATTTAATTGAATGATTTTTAGGTTAGGTTAAGTTTACTGTGTACCTTAGGTTCTCGGTTCATTAGTTATTGTAATATTTAGCGTTTTTAAACTTCAAAATTCATAACACAAATAGATGGCATCTATGCCTAATTAATTGTTAAAAAAAATTGTAAATTTTTTGAGTAATTGAAATCATTTGTAAAGACTTAAGAAAATAGTAGTAGTTATTAAATAAATAAAAAATAGTAGTAGTTATTAAATAAATAAAAAACTAAATAAATTCGAAATATAAAATAAAATTAAAATCTATTTTTTTTTAATTTTCAAAAAGTTTTGGGATTGGCGATTTCGCGTCTTGGCTCCCACGTCACTGTTGACAGTCATAACTTTGAAGTTGTAGATAATTTCGTCTACTTGGGAACCAGCATTAACAGCAATAACAATGTCAGCCTGGAAATCCAACGCAGAATCTCTCTTGCCAACAGGTGCTACTAGGCAATTGAAAAGTAAGGTCCTCTCTACAAGTCTCTCATCATTCCCGTCCTACTTTACGGCGCAGAAGCGTGGACGATGTCAACATCCGATGAGACGGCACTAGGAGTTTTCGAGAGAAAGGTTTTGCGGAAGATTTATGGTCCCTTAAACATTGGCAACTGCGAATACCGCAGACGATGGAACGATGAGCTGTATGAGTTATTCGACGACATAGACATAGTTCAGCGAATAAAAAGACAGCGACTGCGCTGGCTAGGTCATGTTGTTCGAATGGATGAAAGTGCTCCAGCTCTGAAAGTATGCGATGCAGTACCCGCTGGTGGAAGCCGAGGAAGAGGGAGACCTCCACTCCGATGGAAGGACCAGGTGGTGAGGGACCTGGCTTCGCTTGGTATAACCAATTGGCGCCAAACTGCCAGAAGGAGGGATACGTGGCGCGCTGTTGTGGACTCGGTTATAACCGCGTAAGCGGTGTCTACGTCAGTTAAGAAGAAGAATAATATTAATACTTTCTAGAGACTGATATAAGCATTATCTCAAATAATGCTTTCGAATAAAACACTTAACATTTCGTTGAAACAAAGAATAATACTTTGCTCAGACTCTTCCTAGAGAACAAAATACCTACTTAACCTTAAATATATCCGGTTTGTAGACAATGTCAGTGAAGAAAAGTATTTCTACTTTTTTTTATTTAATAATTATACGAAGGAAGGTTCATAGCGTTACTTTTAGTTTGATAGAGTTGTCGAAGTACTGACTTCAAATGTGCAAAAATTAAAAAAAAAAGTAAACTCTCTAATTTTTAATATCTTCAATACGAAATTGACTTCGTTTTACTCTTATTTTTACCACTTACTAGTGACCTCATTTAACCCACTGTACAGAGTACACAGTGTAATTGCGATAACGAATCAATGACATTGATTTAATCGATTGCTAACCACTTCATTGCCTGCGGTTCAATGATCAGCTGAGCGCCTCAACGCCCGCACAAAATCTCTGCATGAACGAAATTTCGAAAAATGTCTAACAAATTGTTGTTAAAATTGTTAATAGTCTGCTGATGGTTTTGTCTATTCAAAACAACGCGCTTTGAACACACAACAACAAAATCAACAAATGAACAAAAAAAACCCAATGAAAAAAAAATCGAAGAAACCAACTAATGGCAGGCATTAAAGTAATAAAGTTTTAAAACAACAAAAAAAAATAAAATAAAATAAAAACACAAAAACAATAACAAAAACAACAAAAAAAAATAAAATAAAAACACAAAAACTACGACAAAAAACCTAAAAACACCGCAAAAATTACAAAAAAACTAAATTGGTGAAGGCGTAAAAAGCCGAAAAAATCAAAATATAAAAAAAAAACCGAAAGTCCTACTAAAATAGATTTTTGAAATTTACAACAAAAATTTGAAACATAACAACGCAATTACGGCATTTACACCAAAGTTCATCAATAGGGTCTTCAAAGCACTATGCTTGATTACAAACATTGTGAGGTTACATTGCCGTAAGGGAGTTAACAAATTAGATTTGGGAATATTAGGTTAGAAGCACCGAGGTCCTCATGTTCGATATATGGGGCCTTAAAAACCTATGGTCCGATTTCGGCGATTTTTAGAATTGGGCTGCCACACTATTAACATAGTATTTGTGCAAAGTTCTGCACCGATATCTTCACTAGTGCTTACTTTATATATTGTAAAGTAAACGATTCAGATTGTCTTCAAAGTACTGGTATATAGGAAGTTGGCGTGGTTGTGAAGCGATTTGGCCTATTTTTACAAGATATCATTGGGATGTAAGCAAACTATTACAAACCAAGTTTCATTGAAATCGGTCGAGTAGTTCCTGAGATATGGTTTTTGACCCATAAGTGGGCGACGCCACGTCCATTTTTCATTTTGTAAAAAAATCTGAGTGTAGCTTTCATCTGCCATTTCTTATGTGAAATTTAGTGTTTCTGACGTTTTTCGTTAATGAGTTAACCCACTTTTAGTAATTTTCAACCTAACTTTTTTATGGGAGGTGGGCGTGGTTATTATCCGATTTCTTTAATTTTTGGACTGCATTAGGAAGCGCCTAAAAAAATGACTGCAGTAAGTTTGGTTTATATAGCTCTATTGGTTTGCGAGATATGTACAAAAAACTTAGTAGGGGGCGGGCCACGCCCACTTCCCCAAAAAAATTACATCCAAATATGCCCCTTCATAGTGCGATCCTTCACACCAAATTTTATTTCTATAGCTTTATTTATGGCTTGGTTATGGCACTTTATGTGTTTTCGGTTTTCGCCATTTTGTGGGCGTGGCAGTGGTCCGATTTTGTTGATTTTCGAAAATAACCTTCCTATGGTGCCAAGAAATAAGTGTGCTAAGTTTCATCAAGATATCTTAATTTTTACTCAAGTTACAGCTTGCACAGACGGACGGACGGACGGACGGACAGACAGACATTCGGATTTGAACTCCACTCTTCACCCTGATCACTTTGGTATATATAACCCTATATCTAACTCGTTTAGTTTTGGGTGTTACAAACAAGCGTTATGTGAACAAAACTATAATACTCTCTTGAGCAACATTTGTTGCGAGAGTATAAAAACTAGACTACCGCTACCATTAATATTAGTAGATTCTTAATTATAGTCCTTGTTTACATTGCAGGTAAAAATGCTGCGTAATCATGCGACCATATAGCTATTATTGTAAATACACAAACTGGCGACCAAAACACTGACTTTTCCTGGAACTTACGTTTTTTTGCTTTTGTCAGAATGGTTTGTTATGGACATGGGTGTTTCCAAGTCATTATTTATACCTTTACTTGTTCAGTGAATACATCTTTATCTTTGTTTACTAATAAAGTGAATTAGATTATTGGTTTTTTTGTTTTAAGTTGATTCTGCTCGAAGCAACACTGAGTCAATCGTAAATCATCGGAAGGCAAAACAAAGGTATAACGAAAGGGTATTATCTTAATAAATAAATTTTAAACTAATATTTTGATTTTAATTTAAATATCAGCTTCGTTACTACAATTTTTCTTTTACGATAATTATAATCGTCTCTAAACTACTGCTACCAAATTTGAGTTCCTTCGGTCGTTAGGTTATGTTCAAAGGCTGACCCTCGCACAAGATGTCGCCTTGGATCTCACTTTAACAGCTAAAGTCGCCAGTTCGGTCGTTTGAAGAGAGTAGACCGTATTAACCAGTTTTATTATATATTTATGGTCTACCTAAGTTTCTATGAACGATATTTCCGACACGTTCCTTGGATACCTTTATAGTGCCAGCTATCTCAAAAGATCACATTTTAAAGCCATCGAAAATGATTTTGTGGGTTATTTGATGTTTTAATCCTTCCTAACAGTAGCTTGTGGATGTTCACTGGGCCCATCGACTTTGTTGATCACATAACATATACGAGATTTATTTAGCAAACCACTTACGAACAGTTCCTTCGCCTAATGCAGATTAAAATCTGGTGCATGAACTGTCGAAATCTATGGTCCTCTCAAGAACTTTTCGTCCGCAACTGCATTTACATTAGATGAACCTTATCACTCAATCTTAACCTTATCACTCAAGGTAAACGCTCCCACAGATGATGATTTCCCCACCCATACACACGTACATATATACGTCCAAAGGTTAAGTCTCACCTATACCTACAGCACATACGCATACAAACTTATAAGAACAAGAGGCTTTTACAGGTATATTTTGTATTTGGGTTGCGTAAGAGTACACCTGTATTAGTGTTTGAAAAGCTAACATTATACAAACAAATATATAGACAATCTAAGACAGGTAACCGAAAGTCATTCATAGAACAAAATATCCGTTTTACCTGGTTGCAGGACTTTTAGTATAAAAAGGCTGAAACTTTGCTCGAGATCACAGACACAGTTCAACCAACATAGAGGTGAGAACCACAACGAGAAATCGTACGCATTCTACGGCAAAAAAATAGACCACAAACCAAGTCAAAGTTTTTAACTAAAAATTTCTTGAAACAAAACAATGAGTCTCACAAACCGATTAACCAATTTGGAACTTATGATGACCGCCAACAAACATCACGAAATGTACAGCTATGAAGAGGACACGACTTTCAGACAATTACAAGAAGTTCTATGCACATTCGACGCAAATAAGACCCAGGAAAAATATCGACATGGTGCGGCAAGAAAACGTTTGGAATTCTATGATATGATGGATTGCGATAGCGAAGAGAGCTCAGCGGATTTCGAATCATCTTTTAAGCGCGTCGGTATTGCAGACGATTTCCCAACACCAGCACCAATCAACTTTGAACAGTTGAACAAACAGGAACGTGGTCTGGTAAGAAATCGTGCAACAATTTCCATGGATGATGATGATGACACCTGCTCAGCACAGTTTAAGCGAAGACGTTTTCAGTAGTGTGGAGGCGAAAATTTAATTGAATGATTTTTAGGTTAGGTTAAGTTTACTGTGTACCTTAGGTTCTCGGTTCATTAGTTATTGTAATATTTAGCGTTTTTAAACTTCAAAATTCATAACACAAATAGATGGCATCTATGCCTAATTAATTGTTAAAAAAAATTGTAAATTTTTTGAGTAATTGAAATCATTTGTAAAGACTTAAGAAAATAGTAGTAGTTATTAAATAAATAAAAAATAGTAGTAGTTATTAAATAAATAAAAAACTAAATAAATTCGAAATATAAAATAAAATTAAAATCTATTTTTTTTTAATTTTCAAAAAGTTTTGGGATTGGCGATTTCGCGTCTTGGCTCCCACGTCACTGTTGACAGTCATAACTTTGAAGTTGTAGATAATTTCGTCTACTTGGGAACCAGCATTAACAGCAATAACAATGTCAGCCTGGAAATCCAACGCAGAATCTCTCTTGCCAACAGGTGCTACTAGGCAATTGAAAAGTAAGGTCCTCTCTACAAGTCTCTCATCATTCCCGTCCTACTTTACGGCGCAGAAGCGTGGACGATGTCAACATCCGATGAGACGGCACTAGGAGTTTTCGAGAGAAAGGTTTTGCGGAAGATTTATGGTCCCTTAAACATTGGCAACTGCGAATACCGCAGACGATGGAACGATGAGCTGTATGAGTTATTCGACGACATAGACATAGTTCAGCGAATAAAAAGACAGCGACTGCGCTGGCTAGGTCATGTTGTTCGAATGGATGAAAGTGCTCCAGCTCTGAAAGTATGCGATGCAGTACCCGCTGGTGGAAGCCGAGGAAGAGGGAGACCTCCACTCCGATGGAAGGACCAGGTGGTGAGGGACCTGGCTTCGCTTGGTATAACCAATTGGCGCCAAACTGCCAGAAGGAGGGATACGTGGCGCGCTGTTGTGGACTCGGTTATAACCGCGTAAGCGGTGTCTACGTCAGTTAAGAAGAAGAATAATATTAATACTTTCTAGAGACTGATATAAGCATTATCTCAAATAATGCTTTCGAATAAAACACTTAACATTTCGTTGAAACAAAGAATAATACTTTGCTCAGACTCTTCCTAGAGAACAAAATACCTACTTAACCTTAAATATATCCGGTTTGTAGACAATGTCAGTGAAGAAAAGTATTTCTACTTTTTTTTATTTAATAATTATACGAAGGAAGGTTCATAGCGTTACTTTTAGTTTGATAGAGTTGTCGAAGTACTGACTTCAAATGTGCAAAAATTAAAAAAAAAAGTAAACTCTCTAATTTTTAATATCTTCAATACGAAATTGACTTCGTTTTACTCTTATTTTTACCACTTACTAGTGACCTCATTTAACCCACTGTACAGAGTACACAGTGTAATTGCGATAACGAATCAATGACATTGATTTAATCGATTGCTAACCACTTCATTGCCTGCGGTTCAATGATCAGCTGAGCGCCTCAACGCCCGCACAAAATCTCTGCATGAACGAAATTTCGAAAAATGTCTAACAAATTGTTGTTAAAATTGTTAATAGTCTGCTGATGGTTTTGTCTATTCAAAACAACGCGCTTTGAACACACAACAACAAAATCAACAAATGAACAAAAAAAACCCAATGAAAAAAAAATCGAAGAAACCAACTAATGGCAGGCATTAAAGTAATAAAGTTTTAAAACAACAAAAAAAAATAAAATAAAATAAAAACACAAAAACAATAACAAAAACAACAAAAAAAAATAAAATAAAAACACAAAAACTACGACAAAAAACCTAAAAACACCGCAAAAATTACAAAAAAACTAAATTGGTGAAGGCGTAAAAAGCCGAAAACATCAAAATATAAAAAAAAAACCGAAAGTCCTACTAAAATAGATTTTTGAAATTTACAACAAAAATTTGAAACATAACAACGCAATTACGGCATTTACACCAAAGTTCATCAATAGGGTCTTCAAAGCACTATGCTTGATTACAAACATTGTGAGGTTACATTGCCGTAAGGGAGTTAACAAATTAGATTTGGGAATATTAGGTTAGAAGCACCGAGGTCCTCATGTTCGATATATGGGGCCTTAAAAACCTATGGTCCGATTTCGGCGATTTTTAGAATTGGGCTGCCACACTATTAACATAGTATTTGTGCAAAGTTCTGCACCGATATCTTCACTAGTGCTTACTTTATATATTGTAAAGTAAACGATTCAGATTGTCTTCAAAGTACTGGTATATAGGAAGTTGGCGTGGTTGTGAAGCGATTTGGCCTATTTTTACAAGATATCATTGGGATGTAAGCAAACTATTACAAACCAAGTTTCATTGAAATCGGTCGAGTAGTTCCTGAGATATGGTTTTTGACCCATAAGTGGGCGACGCCACGTCCATTTTTCATTTTGTAAAAAAATCTGAGTGTAGCTTTCATCTGCCATTTCTTATGTGAAATTTAGTGTTTCTGACGTTTTTCGTTAATGAGTTAACCCACTTTTAGTAATTTTCAACCTAACTTTTGTATGGGAGGTGGGCGTGGTTATTATCCGATTTCTTTAATTTTTGGACTGCATTAGGAAGCGCCTAAAAAAATGACTGCAGTAAGTTTGGTTTATATAGCTCTATTGGTTTGCGAGATATGTACAAAAAACTTAGTAGGGGGCGGGCCACGCCCACTTCCCCAAAAAAATTACATCCAAATATGCCCCTTCATAGTGCGATCCTTCACACCAAATTTTATTTCTATAGCTTTATTTATGGCTTGGTTATGGCACTTTATGTGTTTTCGGTTTTCGCCATTTTGTGGGCGTGGCAGTGGTCCGATTTTGTTGATTTTCGAAAATAACCTTCCTATGGTGCCAAGAAATAAGTGTGCTAAGTTTCATCAAGATATCTTAATTTTTACTCAAGTTACAGCTTGCACAGACGGACGGACGGACGGACGGACAGACAGACATTCGGATTTGAACTCCACTCTTCACCCTGATCACTTTGGTATATATAACCCTATATCTAACTCGTTTAGTTTTGGGTGTTACAAACAAGCGTTATGTGAACAAAACTATAATACTCTCTTGAGCAACATTTGTTGCGAGAGTATAAAAACTAGACTACCGCTACCATTAATATTAGTAGATTCTTAATTATAGTCCTTGTTTACATTGCAGGTAAAAATGCTGCGTAATCATGCGACCATATAGCTATTATTGTAAATACACAAACTGGCGACCAAAACACTGACTTTTCCTGGAACTTACGTTTTTTTGCTTTTGTCAGAATGGTTTGTTATGGACATGGGTGTTTCCAAGTCATTATTTATACCTTTACTTGTTCAGTGAATACATCTTTATCTTTGTTTACTAATAAAGTGAATTAGATTATTGGTTTTTTTGTTTTAAGTTGATTCTGCTCGAAGCAACACTGAGTCAATCGTAAATCATCGGAAGGCAAAACAAAGGTATAACGAAAGGGTATTATCTTAATAAATAAATTTTAAACTAATATTTTGATTTTAATTTAAATATCAGCTTCGTTACTACAATTTTTCTTTTACGATAATTATAATCGTCTCTAAACTACTGCTACCAAATTTGAGTTCCTTCGGTCGTTAGGTTATGTTCAAAGGCTGACCCTCGCACAAGATGTCGCCTTGGATCTCACTTTAACAGCTAAAGTCGCCAGTTCGGTCGTTTGAAGAGAGTAGACCGTATTAACCAGTTTTATTATATATTTATGGTCTACCTAAGTTTCTATGAACGATATTTCCGACACGTTCCTTGGATACCTTTATAGTGCCAGCTATCTCAAAAGATCACATTTTAAAGCCATCGAAAATGATTTTGTGGGTTATTTGATGTTTTAGTCCTTCCTAACAGTAGCTTGTGGATGTTCACTGGGCTCATCGACTTTATTGATCACATAACATATACGAGATTTATTTAGCAAACCACTTACGAACAGTTCCTTCGCCTAATGCAGATTAAAATCTGGTGCATGAACTGTCGAAATCTATGGTCCTCTCAAGAACTTTTCGTCCGCAACTGCATTTACATTAGATGAACCTTATCACTCAATCTTAACCTTATCACTCAAGGTAAACGCTCCCACAGATGATGATTTCCCCACCCATACACACGTACATATATACGTCCAAAGGTTAAGTCTCACCTATACCTACAGCACATACACATACAAACTTATAAGAACAAGAGTCTTTTACAGGTATATTTTGTATTTGGGTTGCGTAAGAGTACACCTGTATTAGTGTTTGAAAAGCTAACATTATACAAACAAATATATAGACAATCTAAGACAGGTAACCGAAAGTCATTCATAGAACAAAATATCCGTTTTACCTGGTTGCAGGACTTTTAGTATAAAAAGGCTGAAACTTTGCTCGAGATCACAGACACAGTTCAACCAACATAGAGGTGAGAACCACAACGAGAAATCGTACGCATTCTACGGCAAAAAAATAGACCACAAACCAAGTCAAAGTTTTTAACTAAAAATTTCTTGAAACAAAACAATGAGTCTCACAAACCGATTAACCAATTTGGAACTTATGATGACCGCCAACAAACATCACGAAATGTACAGCTATGAAGAGGACACGACTTTCAGACAATTACAAGAAGTTCTATGCACATTCGACGCAAATAAGACCCAGGAAAAATATCGACATGGTGCGGCAAGAAAACGTTTGGAATTCTATGATATGATGGATTGCGACAGCGAGGATAGCCCAGCTGATTTCGAATCGTCTTTTAAGCGCGTAGGTATTGCGGACGATTTCCAAACACCAGCACCAATCAACTTTGAACAGTTGAACAAGCAGGAACGTGGTCTGGTAAGAAATCATGCAACAATTTCCATGGATGATGATGATGATGACACCTGCTCATCACAGTTTAAGCGAAGACGTTTTCAGTAGTGTGGAGGCGAAAATTTAATTGAAAGATTTTTAGGTTAGGTTAGGTTTACTGTGTACCTTAGGTTCTCGGTTCATTAGTTGTTGTAATATTTAGCGTTTTTAAACTTCAAAATTCATAACACAAATAGGTGGCATCTATGCCTAATTAATTGTTAAAAAAAATTGTAAATTTTTTTGAGTAATTGAAATCATTTGTAAAGACTTAAGAAAATAGTAGTAGTTATTAAATAAATAAAAAATAGTAGTAGTTATTAAATAAATAAAAAACTAAATAAATTCGAAATATAAAATAACATTAAAATCTATTTTTTTTTAATTTTCAAACAGTTTTGGGATTGGCGATTTCGCGTCTTGGCTCCCACGTCACTGTTGACAGTCATAACTTTGAAGTTGTAGATAATTTCGTCTACCTGGGAACCAGCATTAACAGCAATAACAATGTCAGCCTGGAAATCCAACGCAGAATCTCTCTTGCCAACAGGTGCTACTAGGCAATTGAAAAGTAAGGTCCTCTCTACAAGTCTCTCATCATTCCCGTCCTACTTTACGGTGCAGAAGCGTGGACGATGTCAACATCCGATGAGACGGCACTAGGAGTTTTCGAGAGAAAGGTTTTGCGGAAGATTTATGGTCCCTTAAACATTGGCAACGGCGAATACCGCAGACGATGGAACGATGAGCTGTATGTGTTATTCGACTACATAGACATAGTCTAGCGAATAAAAAGACAGCGACTGCGCTGGCTAGGTCATGTTGTTCGAATGGATGAAAGTGCTCCAGCTCTGAAAGTATGCGATGCAGTACCCGCTGGTGGAAGCCGAGGAAGAGGGAGACCTCCACTCCGATGGAAGGACCAGGTGGTGAGGGACCTGGCTTCGCTTGGTATAACCAATTGGCGCCAAACTGCCAGAAGGAGGGATACGTGGCGCGCTGTTGTGGACTCGGTTATAACCGCGTAAGCGGTGTCTACGTCAGTTAAGAAGAAGAAGAATATTAATACTTTCTAGAGACTGATATAAGCATTATCTCAAATAATGCTTTCGAATAAAACACTTAACATTTCGTTGAAACAAAGAATAATACTTTGCTCAGACTCTTCCTAGAGAACAAAATACCTACTTAACCTTAAATATATCCGGTTTGTAGACAATGTCAGTGAAGAAAAGTATTTCTACTTTTTTTTTATTTAATAATTATACGAAGGAAGGTTCATAGCGTTACTTTTAGTTTGATAGAGTTGTCGAAGTACTGACTTCAAATGTGCAAAAATTAAAAAAAAAAGTAAACTCTCTAATTTTTAATATCTTCAATACGAAATTGACTTCGTTTTACTCTTATTTTTACCACTTACTAGTGACCTCATTTAACCCACTGTACAGAGTACACAGTGTAATTGCGATAACGAATCAATGACATTGATTTAATCGATTGCTAACCACTTCATTGCCTGCGGTTCAATGATCAGCTGAGCGCCTCAACGCCCGCACAAAATCTCTGCATGAACGAAATTTCGAAAAATGTCTAACAAATTGTTGTTAAAATGGTTAATAGTCTGCTGATGGTTTTGTCTATTCAAAACAACGCGCTTTGAACACACAACAACAAAATCAACAAATGAACAAAAAAAAACCCAATGAAAGAAAAATCGAAGAAACCAACTAATGGCAGGCATTAAAGTAATAAAGTTTTAAAACAACAAAAAAAATAAAAAACCCCAAAACAACAAAAATTACCACAAAAAACTAAATTAGTGAAGGTGTAAAAAGCCAAAAAAAAAAATAATAATAATATGGAAGCGTTCAGAAAATTGAAAAGACCGAAGGTCCTACTAAAATAGATTTTTGAAATATACAACAAAAATTTGAAAGATAACAACGCAATTACGGCATTTACACAAATTGCCAAATAATGGCAAATTGTTGTTGTACTACTCTTTGAAAGCTCATCAATAGGGTCTTCAAAGCACTATGCTTGATTACAAACATTGTGAGGTTACATTGCCATAAGGGAGTTAACAAATTAGATTTGGGAGAAACTTATTAAGTTGTTTAAGGTAATTATCACTTACTTGAAGATCCAGAAATGAGGCTGCGCCGAGCCGAAGTTCCATTCTAGCGCCACTAAACTGCCATTGTTGCAAAAGCGTTGCTTTTTGTTGTTGTTCATTGTGGGCGGTGAAGCATTATTGTTACGTAGTATGTCTGTCTATATGAACACAACGTAATCAGCGTTTATAACATAGCATTTACGATCGCTTTATTGATTGGACCTTGTGCGTTGCAGACGAAAAAAAAAATTGAGAAAGAAAGAAGAAACTGCATTTAACGCCGCTGAAACCTGCAATGAGACGGCAAAAAAAAAAACATATTTTAATAATGAGTACCTTTATGTTTATGATTGCGCTGGTTTTATGATTTTAAGTGGTTATTGATGGTCGGTATTTGTTTTGAAAAATTACCGTTGATAGCTGATGTTTATGTGTGCTACAGCCAGCAGATGAGGCCGATTCAAGGTTAGCCTTTAGCCACAGTTGCTCGAATAATCTTTATCTTTTTGGTTATATGGATATATGTATATACTTGTATATGTATTCAATGTACATATAAATACTTTAAGTCAGATCTGGTAACCAATAAATCATCTTTTGTCTTAAATTAGGATGTCAAAAGTAGTAAGTGAAATAATCATGAATCCGCTAATAACCACGCCCACAAGGTTCGAGGATGTCATAAGAAATATATAGCAAAAGATCTAGTAGCCGAGTGAGTCGAATGTGTGACTGTTACAGAGAAGGTCGAGCTTTCAAATATTAGACAGATGACACTGCAATCGAGTTATCTGCAATCGTCGCCCCTCTTTTATTAGGTATTACAATTCGACAAATCCACTACAAATCTGCATAGATTTTTCACTTCCATATCCGCTGCTTCGCGGAATTCTCTTTCTTAATCTCAGAAATACGGGACATTCCAAAAGAAAGTGATAAGATGAGTTCACATCGTCCTCCTCAAGTCAGTTTCTACAGCTAGAATACGATAGATAAGATTTTAATCCTTACTGTGTGGGTTTCGATGGGACAATGTCCTGTTAGAACCCTTACAACTAAGGTGAACTTTACTTAGGGCGAAGAACTCAATCGTCTCCAGCGATTCACCCTTGGCCAGAAGGATCTGGCGACTGCGCAAGTGCTGGTGACTGATCAGAAAGCTTATCAGCTTTATAATTTCTCGCGATCCCGCTGTGTCCAGGAATCCAGACCAGTCTAATCGAAAAGTAGAACGATGCCACTGATAGTGAAGATATGCATTCATTAACCACCCTTGAGCGCGTAGTCAGCGAACTCAAGGCTCTACTATCAGAGTGGAACGCCACCTTTCTAAAAGTTGCTGCGTTCCGAAGCAATAAATCCGCCACTGCTTTAATAACAGCCACTTCCGCTTTAAAAACGCTGCAATGGTCGGGAAGCCTGAAACTAAGGTTAAGGCGAAGATCCCGACTGAAAACACCCTATCTATTTTCCCGCTATCTTCGGAAAATATAAATATGATATTTCAAAATTCGGCTGGCTGGATCTGAGTGGAGTTAAATTATTTGATATCAAAGACCACGAACGATCCCAACTGAGAATAGGTCTATTGTGATACCATGAACTTCTAAGTATGGATCTATAATGAATCGACGAACCACTTTGAGCTTAACACAAATTTGTTGAGGCAGCTAATATCAAATCTTATCTATTTGCTGAAGATATGAATACGGAGATTTTTGAACCTCAGTTTTCGTCTTCTAGGCAGTGGAAAAAATAGTGCTGAGATGCTACTCTCCTGCACGCCTTTTGGGCAGTGTTTTGATATTAAACGTCTAATGATTGATCTTGAGGGAGATAGCAGAGGAAATAAAAATTCAAAATTTTATAAGAAGTATATGACATAAATGCAGAGATGGCATTTCTTAGGGTCACTTCAATAGGCTTTGTATTGCTTGGTCTTAATTTAGATAAACTTATAGCCAACAATCAGAGAACCTCAAAAAAACATATATTCATTCATATAATAAAACTGCGGATGGATCAAATTAATAAAATTGTCACACCAAACGGCGGAATATTCGTTTGTAAAGATTTTTTGTGACTAGTTTTTGATAGTTCTGTTTAAAATTACCGCTAATTCAGAGATCAACATGAAAACAATAATATATTCAGATTGTCTTTAGGAAATATATGAATAGATAACAGGATCAAATGAACCGATGAAAAGTGAACAGGGACAGGATCAATGTATGGCACAATACTAAAATAACTTCTCCAAACAGACGATCTACATTTACCAAAACGAAATTTCTTCAATATTAAAAGCAGACACCAGAAATAAGAGTACAATTAATGCGGTTAACGACTTCACTCGCGCGTTTCTTAGTATGTCTAACCTTGCAACCAACCTGTCAAAGTCAGCTTGACAAGATAAATCATTGATAAAGAATCTGACAGCTTCCGCATACATATACATAAATCTCGCACTTTCACACCTTCCACTGTTTGGAAATAGCAAAATTCGCACCTTACATACATACATACATACATACATACATACATAAATACACACAAGAGCACCCACAAACAGTTAAGCAGCCAGCGAATTTGCCAGTTGGCAAACCGCAATTGTTGGTGGGCGGTAATTTGGCGGACTCGCATTGAAGCCAGGCATTGACTTGCAAGTGGCGTTGGCTCAATTTGCTCGTATGTAGGGCAGCGTTAGCAAACAAACGGACAAAAGGTACGCATTCAAATGCTCAATTCAGGCAATTGACGAAACTCATAAGCCGAGCGCACGACAAGCGGCGCATAAAAACAACAATAAAATAAAAAAAAAAAATAAAAAATAAAAAAAAATTAAAAATAATAATAAAAAGAAAAATAAAAGAAAAAAACTAATAAAAGGTAAATAAAAATTACTGTTAGTTGTTGTATGCATTTTTCAAATTTTATGTTCATTAATATTTGTTGCGGCAAATTCGTGCGCGAAGCACGTTACACTGGCGTCACACCGCATCCCCCTCCACCCAACGCTGGCGCTTTGACAATGCGCATTTTAATCGGTTTTTATTGCAAATGTATTAAATTAAACGAAATTGCTTTGTTTATTCACATTATTTATGCGCAAATGTAAATAAAGTTAAAGTGAACTGCTGCGAATTGGTTCATCAAAGTGTCGGATATTTGTTGGGTTTGCAACATTGTGCGATTATCTGTTAACATGAAACCGTTTTGGCAAAGCTGTGTTATTTTTGGTTGTATGTAAATGCAAGTGACGCCTAAATGTGGTCAATTATTTGAACAATAAAAATTTGTCAATGGAGTTTATGGTCTAATTTGAATGTGGTGATGGCGGAATTTTGCGAGCTTCTAATGGATTGGGGGATTTTTAGGTATTTGCGCCAAATAATTTTGATTTTGTATAATATTTTATTCTTCATTGCAGCACAGTTATGGAATTAATGTTTAAATTATCATACAAATTATCATACAAAGTTTTGCAGTGCTTGTGTTTGGGGTGTGGATCATGATGTCATTTCAATAACATTGGCTTCTAAAACTCTGGTTTGCTCTTTCAAAGTTCATCTTTAACAAAGTAACACTGAAAAAAGGTCACAGCTTTTTAAACACAAAAAATTAGGGCGTCACCGCTGACACTGGAGTGTTATCTCCTTAAAATCATGACTTGTTTTAACTCCAAAAGGTCTCTTTAAGATTATGTATAGTCTGAATGCACTCTGCCTCAGCAAGCCGTCTTGCCGCAATCAATGGAGATAGGCACGCATGCAGTGAGATCAACGATTTCTCTTCCTTCTCCTCTTTCTCCTGCAATGTCCAGTGTTCATCAAACTAATGTTGTTGTTGTTGTTGTAACGATTATCCAGCCCTGCTGTATCGGAAAGCATGAGTCTAGTTGTCGTCGAGGTCATCTAACGAGAGACCCAGGAAACATGCTGTATCGAAGTGGTCGGACCAAAGGGAAAGGGTTGTTAGATAAGTTGGGTTTGTTGGGCATGCAAAGAGGTTACTAGTATCACGCGGGGATAGATCGAAGCATCTCGGTATGAACACCTTCGGCAAACTGGCTGTCATTGTTATTAGCCGACTTAAGAAATTTTGAAAGACTCGAAAGTGCTTCCTTGATACGTAAGGTGAGTCTTGATCCATTAATTGATACATAACAACATCATAAAGGAACGACATCACAAAGGACCAGCATGTCCAGCTGTCGACTTAGGAAATTTGTGAAAGGCTCGAAAGTGCTTCCTTGATACGTGAGGTTCCTCTTGATCCATAGATTGATACATAACAACATCATAAAGAACCGGCATCACAAAGGACCAGCATGCCCAGCTGTCGACTTAGGAAATTTGTGAAAGGCACGAAAGTGCTTCCTTGATACGTGAGTTTCCTCTTGATCCATAGGTTGATACATAACAACATCATAAAGAACCGGCATCACAAAGGACCAGCATGTCCAGCTGTCGACTTAGGAAATTTGTGAAAGGCTCGAAAGTGCTTTCTTGATACGTGAGGTTCCTCTTGATCCATAGATTGATACATAACAACATCATAAAGAACCGGCATCACAAAGGACCAGCATGTCCAGCTGTCGACTTAGGAAATTTGTGAAAGGCACGAAAGTGCTTCCTTGATACGTGAGTTTCCTCTTGATCCATAGGTTGATACATAACAACATCATAAAGAACCGGCATCACAAAGGACCAGCATGTCCAGCTGTCGACTTAGGAAATTTGTGAAAGGCTCGAAAGTGCTTCCTTGATACGTGAGTTTCCTCTTGATCCATAGGTTGATACATAACAACATCATAAAGAACCGGCATCACAAAAGACCAGCATGTCCAGCTGTCGACTTAGGAAATTTGTGAAAGGCTCGAAAGTGCTTCCTTGATACGTGAGGTTCCTCTTGATCCATAGATTGATACATAACAACATCATAAAGAACCGGCATCACAAAGGACCAGCATGTCCAGCTGTCCGAGTTGTATCTGTTGCGATCAACCTAACCTATCCTGAATACACTCATCCATAACAGATGATAGACGATTTTTTTACAACTTTAAAGTGGAGTCATTCGTGTAAGCCAAAACTTCTTTAGGTTAGTGCTCATTGGTTTTCAGGAGATATATGGTCTTGTTATTGCCCTTGATCTTATCCTGATTCTGTGTGAAAACTCATTCAATGTAAGAATGTTCGGAAAGCTCCCTCCCTAAATTGACTCAGCTGGAGAGGTTGTCTAGGGCAATAGAGATCATGTACCCAGATATCACTTCTTCTTCTAGCCAACGCTACGGAACCAAGCTCTGATCTTCAAGTCGCAGAAACGCAGAACAAAGTATTTTGATGAGAATCTATTGTAGTGACTATTATAAGTCCACACTTATCCCTTTTCTAACACTAGATTATTATTTGCCTGCATATTTTGACGTTAATCTCTCTCGCTAATATTTTTCTTACTGCAGATCAATGGTTTACAGCCTCTCTCTCTCTCTATCCCTTCTGGTTTTATTGGTATAGGGTCTCTCGTATAAACTATGTATAACCAACTATGTTCATAAATTATCCGTTTACAACCAATTAGCAAAATTTATTATTTCTAATGTGCCTTTGATTTATGTGCCGCATTAATATTCAAAGCAAACACAATTAATGAATACAAATTCAATTTCAATTTCGACGCAATGCTCCAATTTTAAACGGCGTAGGCCCCTTATACATACAAATATATTTACATTGTTGTCATTGACGGTTGTTTACTGACCTACGACTCAACAGCTGCAATGAATGATAAAACCATAAAGACAACTACGCACTTAGTACGAATACACTCTGTACCAGGGGTTCGAAGGTGCGAAACCCGAAGCACAAATCAATGCAATAACGGTAAATAAGTTATGCGCAAATGGTCGAAAATCAAAGTCAATTGCGAGTTATAAAAAAATATGCGCTTACGCATAACAAATTACAGCTAATCTGAAAAGCGGGCTAACGGTTTTTTACGCACCCACATGCACTCACTCGCACGCCGCACCACAGTGCCGTTATTAACGTCAAGCATTCAAATTATTGGCATTGAACTTCACGTTGAGCGCTAATAAAGTGTGTTTGCGTAGAAAAAAAAACGGTTAAAACCAAAAAACCAAAAATTTATAAATGAGATCAAAAAAATGCAAAGGTTTTGCCCCACATCACGATGACAATATTTTTGGTATTTTCGTCAGAGGTTATAGTTTTTATTGCCTATTTTAAATGCGTAAATTTTAACGTATTGTTGTTGCTCTTGTGCGTTTATGTTGTCGTCACGCATAATTCGAAATGACGTTGACTTGACATGCGGTCATTTACGTTAATTGGCCTATGCGTGCGGCAGATTGACCAGCTGACCTGTAGGAAATGGTATTCATCACAAGTTAATGTTGTTACAGTAAAATATGGAACAACAGTTCAATTAAAAATAATTATAAAAGGAAAAAATTAAAAATTAAAATTTTAATCATGTCTATCTCTTGCTCAAACTAACAAACTCGACTGGAATAATTCGAACCAGAAACCAATTAAGGTCGAGATTATCGTGAAGAAAAATATATCAAAACGATAAAACTAGTGAACCTGCTAGAGCGGCTCGTTTAATAGATCAGAAGAAGGCTGTTTTTATTTTAAAACATTCATTACAATTTAGCCAAAAAATCTGCTATCAAAATCAAAACAAAAGTTTTTTTTTTTTAATAGAACAAATTCTTTATTCCTGTGAAAGTACATTCGATGCCATTATCTATGGAACTCGATTTCTTTTGCATGGGCACTACGTGCACGTTTGTATAAGTCCAGACGCTGAACCCAATTGCTGCAATTTCACGTTCGATATTCGTACGAAGTTCAACAATCGTCACCTGCTTGTTGGCATAGACCATAGACTTGACGTAGAAATAGTCTAACGGCATAAAATCGCACGACCGAGGCGACCAATTGACTGCGCCATTTCCTGACATAAAACTTTCAACAAACTTGGTTTTCAGTAAATCGATTCTGACATTCGTGTGTGTCTTGTGGTGCCGTCCTGTTGGAACCACATATTGTCCAAGTCCATATCATCCAATTTGGGCCAAAAATATTCGGTTATCATACCGATTCCCATTCACCTTAACGTGTTAGTCTTGATCCTAATTCCTACGTAGGACGTAGCGCTCTTAGTTGTTGAATTCTCGTTGTTGAATCGTATATCTTTCCTAGATGAAATGGCAAACCTTACTTTTGTAGCTGGCCTATTGAAAAACCCTTTATGAAATTGATGTCTGACTTATAATTTTTTAAAGTGTTAAAAAAATATATGTACACATTAAGGCAGAGGAGGTTCCAAAGAGTACGGCAGCCATGAAATATCCCTAGCTCGGAAGTCACTGTGAAAATCCCATTATCTACCACTATCGTTTGAAGTTTATAACTGCGGCTGTACATGATTCCTACTGGGGTTTTAAAGCTGAAAAATATTAATGGACTCATCTGCATATCTACAGGCAAGATATCTGGAATCATATACCACTTTCAGTTAGCTGTTCTCCTTTATGCAAAAAAAAAATTAAAAATCGAGAAAGCGTATACTGCCTGCTATGCCTGCTAATTGTGGGGACCGCGTAAATTATGATGGGTTAATGGTCAGTTAGAACCAATATGACTAAAGTAAGATTGATCTTACTGAGGACGAAGAATCTCCTAGATCCTTTGCGATTTACCTTGGTCCACAAGGATATTGTGATTGCGTCAGTAATAGTTACAGTGCAGTCCATCATTCTAGGTTGTAATAACTCCTCGATAGTTCCAGAATTATTGAGATGACAAAAATGTATAGTAGTTTTGCTTACGGTTCCCTACGTTGACATCGGGGATTCTAAATAATGATACACAAATTTTCTTCTAACGCTTAGGGGTCGAATTATTATTGTATTATTAAGTCATGATAGGTGACCCTAGTTATGATAGTCTCTTTTCGGCAGAAAACTGCAAACTTCCGAGCAAATTTTTGTTATGAAAAAAAATCTTATAAAACTCTTAGACAGAGTCCACTTTGGAACCTTCATATAGTCTCAAGACCCCTAGATGCATCTAGCAGAGATATTAGAGATATAGTGTTATGCATAGAGTCGATTTTTAATAATTTTTTGGGAAACTATTTAGAATCTCAAACTACTATAAAATTTTTACAAAAGTTATTTGCTTATTTCATCAAATTGAAATCATATAGAGTCCCACAATTGACTTATCGCGTAACGCAGCATAATTTAAGCCAGCATTGTTGCATATATCACTTACTAAACAATAACAATATCGACACCTATTCATCACGCAACAAACGTGACGCCAAACGCCACAACGCTCGTAAACTGCATCGGTAGCACGAAGTGGCACTTGCCACTTGCATAATCAGAAATAAAATCAAATAAAATGCATAAAAATTCGAAAAACACGAAAAAAGTAAAACAAAATAAATCTGCATTATTTACACACACACATACCACATACATATATAGAAAGAAATAAAAACACATTGCGTTCTGCTCCAATTCGATTAATCGACGCTACGTCACGCCAGCCGTTAGATGTCATGACATCACGAAATCGCAGCGTCAAAATGTAACGACCAAAGCGCACTTTACACCAACAAAATGAATGATGAAAAACGCGCTTTCAAGCCTGCAAAGTAGAAGAAAGATGAGGACGAAATCGCCGCTGACTCGGTAGTTTTGTAATTAAAATAAATTTTCAAAAACAATTTCCAAAGTAAACTCATTACGAACGTGACACATTGGTTTGGTATTAAAAGAGTTCAAGGCTGTTTGGAATATTTGGAGTTGACAAAGCTATACAGCTCCGACATCTGCTTTGAAAAAGCAATTGAAATACACACGAGCTTTGTATGTACGTACTTCTCTCAAGCTGCGGGTGGTACTTCATTTCATTTATCACATTTTTTCCGAATTTCAACAATGTAATTAGTGCGATGTCTTCTAAGTGGGTATTTGACACAGTTTCGCATCTCCATTGACTGTATTGTTCAGTATTGTATAATTTGTGGAAGGGCATTGGCTTTTTGCAGTGTGATGATACTCGTGTTTAGGCAATGACGGCTTGCGGCTGCATCATAAAGAGGTCCAAGCTTTGTTCAGCCAACAGACAATAACTATATGATAACAGATTTTCTCTCATTTTTTAGTACTGGTACGTTCGGGATCTGAGGCCACAACACATCGAGCGGTTTCAAGATTGTCCTAAAGAGGTTTTGAATTATGAAAAAAGAAATTAACGAAGATTCACAGTTTTGGTAAGCCCTGAACCCCACTTATTTCTATAATCAATGAAAGGTCCAGATAATGAGCTCTTTCGAGGGTTGATTGAGGGTAAAAATCAAAGAGCTTTACCAGCTTAAGAAGAAACTAATTTTTTTATCCATTACACTACCCATAAGTTAGAGGGACAACTCGAGCACTCCGTCCGCAATGTGACAAGATATCTTCTTCTTTTTCTTGACCGGCATAGACACCGCTTACGCGGTTATAGCCGAGTCCACAACAGCGCGCCACGCATTTCTCCTTTTGACAGTTCGCCGCCAGTTGGAGATCCCAAGCGAAGCCAGATCCCTCTCTACCTGGCCCTTCCATCGGAGTGGAGACCTCCCTCTTCCTCGGCTTCCACCAGCGGGTACTGCATCGAACACTTTCAGAGCTGGGGCACTTTCGTCCATTCGACCAACATGGCCTAGCCAGCGTAGCCGCTGTCTTTTTATTCGTTGGACTATGTCTATCCTGTCGAATACCACATACAGCTCATTCTTCTTAACGATTCTGGAAAGCAATTCTTCTTCCGGACAGTAATTGCAAGAGGGTTTTTGTTTGAGATAGTTTCGCCACGCCTAGGTGCACCAAAACGGCTACCACAAAAGATAACATAAGGTCCAGAGTTCGCTGTTACAGTTGGCATCGGATTGGTCATAGATTTTTTGAAATATTAAGCATGAGAAAGCAGTCGACCGCGTTTTCTCAATTTGGTCCAAATGAAGCAACCTTGAAGTGGTCAAAATAGGGTTTGAACCTTTTTAGGCTCAATCCGAGATGGATTCTTAGCCGTTTCAGAACCGTCAACCAAACACGGATTTAGAAAAACGGACCATAACACATATTATTAGAGGGCATATACAAGTTAGAATATTACTAGGCCAAGTACCGACCGAAAGGAAGGTTCTATTGAGAAATATAACGCATTTTTTCAGAAATTTTCATTGTTCTTTAGTAGACTAAGTACTTATTGTACCGTCATCGTAAGTGACTTTAGAGATGGATAATACGACTGCTGCTGCCGAAGGAATTAAAGTCAGAACCTAACCGATTGGAAACTTTTATTGCACAACCCAGAAATAGTCACTTGGAAACGAGTTGGACTCAGTGTCGCCGAAGCAACTCTGGTGAAATCTGTGAACCAGATGACTATTATGAAAAAGGATTTTACAGGAATAAAAATAAAATGTGTTAAAAAGAAAAACAAAGATAAAAACAAAAAATGTATTTTACATAAAGTTCTTAACACTTAGTAAGAATTAGCAGAAGAAGAACATTGACGAACAAAAATCTCCTCATTTAATTATAAAAATACCAAATTATTTATATTATTCCACTAAAAAAACAATTGGCAACATCAACCAACTTTATTCAAACTGGGCAGCACTGCACATACTTGTCAAACAGATTATTCTACGTCAGTGAATATACATTCAGATTTTTTCACTGTTTTTCACTTTGAAGTTGTTGCAATCGTTTGCAATTTTTACATTTCTTGCGAAAAAACGATAATCGAAAGCCACAATTATGTGATAGAAATAAAATTTAGTTAAAACTCTAGGAATTGCAGTATATTTTGCAGGTGGAAAGAAATTTTATATAGAAGTAGGATGAGTTGAAAACTTTATGGATTTGGCAAATCGAAAGAAAGAAAAAGTGAAGTAAAAAATAAAAATAATACTTGAAAGTTGTAAATTGGGTTGGCATTGGCTGATTGACTGGTGTGTCATCGGCAACAACGCAGTAAAGGTATAGTAGATTTATGATGGAACAATACCTACAACTTAACAACAGCAATAACCAGTGGTGTGTATAGAATCAAATAACGAAGTTGTTGCTATTGTGTATAGCCAGACAGGCAGATATGTCTGATGGCTAGCGATGGAGGTGTTCTTTCTGTTCAAAGAAAAAACATTAATTTGAGGACCAACTTGCCATTGATTTACACATAGCCACCCTCGCCGCGACATACGAATTAATGGCAAACAAAACTTTCTAGCGGAGGGGGGTCAAAAACGAAAGTGGAGCGGAGCAAAATACATTCAACAAGAAAGAGCAAACAAAAAAATCAAAACATTAATGTTACGCACACAAGAACTGCGGATATTTACATGCATCTAGTCTTTGTGTTGAGAATGAAACGTAATAAAGTAAAAAAACAACCGCTCGATTGTGAGCGATAGAATTAAATTCGCAATAATTGAAGGAAAACGTACACACACAAACAGTTTGTTATTCGAGTGAATGCTCGACGTTGCGATTCGTGCCATATGTGAGCACTAATAATGTAACGCTGATCTAGACACACGCTGGTGCTATTGCGGGGAAATACACACATGTAAACGACATTTATCACAAAACAGCAGCCGCTGAAATAGTAATCGGGAACCACGTAATTCCAAAGTTAACGAAGAAAATGTGTTGTAATCAAAATTCAGAAATTCCAAAAGACTATATGGAGAACGTTAAAATTTCGCATAAATGCATGTACAATGTGGTTGGTTGCTATGGACGTAATTGATGTGGCATAATTGAATTGGTGTTTTCTCCTGCACACACGTCACAATGCAACAAGTGTTCTTTGCGATGCAAATCTGCGAGTGACAAGAGTTCAATGCCAATCGATTTTTCTATAAAGTTACATTTTAGTTTCAGTAATTGTTGCATTACATACTAAGTGTATATGCCAATTATAGAAATTTCAAGCGATATGAGAAACAGCAGATGCCATGCTATTTTAAAAGTCTCCCACTACTACTACACTAAGCTCCCTACTTTGGAAATACGACTTATAACTACCAACGTATTTTACATATAAATTTCCTTTGCATAAATTATATTCACTTTAGAACTCAATTACTATATTATTACAGGTCCCACACAGTAAGCAAACACATCACATTTAATTTCATTGGAAATTTAACTCAACAATTGGAAAGATAATATAAATAGCAAATGCAAAATGGATACGGCCGACGCTTTGATGGAGGAGAAGAAGTTGCTGGCGGAAGGGAAATATCGTAATTATATGTCAAATATTGATAAAGCGTTACGAAACTTTGAATATTCAAGCGAATGGGCTGACCTTATATCGGCGCTTGGCAAGCTTAGCAAGGTAAGGGGGACACATAGCTTAACTGTATATAACTCAAATGTGTATTTGACCAAATGTCTGTTTCAAATGTATGTATTTAAGTTGAAATTCATGTGCAAACAATGCAATATATCGCAAATATTTATTTGCTTGACAGTTGGTTAAAGGTATTGTGCATGTATGATACAGATAAATGTGCTGATAATTTACAACTGACTCATATACAGTTATTTATATATACTTAAAGATAAAAAGTGGCAATATTGATAACAGAACGTGCGCTTTTGGCAAGCATGAATTACATTACTTGTGTGACTTCATGCTTATTGATAAATAGCTGCAAATAGTGCTTCATTTTGACTGAATGAGTAATACATTTTAACACAGTACAGCTGGCCGTTTAGTGATATATCTATATAGCAATAACTGACAGAAAAACTGTTTTGCAATAATTAGTGATCAGTGAAAAAAAGTGGAAACTGAAAAAAAAAATATTAAACCATATACTCATATAGATTCAAAAATTATCTATCTATACTCAAAACATAGGACACATTCCAAATAAAAGTTAATTGATAAAAATTAAATTAAATTTATTTATTATTGACGAAAAGTGTTAAAGATTTTCAAATTTGCACTGCTTACATTATATTGGGTCATTACTCAGGCCGCTATATGAGCACTGTCTTATCAGTTTACACGTTTAATGTTTTTTTTTATCGCCAACCATTTCTGCATGCGATAAAGTATTCCTTTGTTTAAGCAGCAAATTTGGTACTTTACGAAAATGAGTGGTGATAAGTGAGCAAAAATCGGGGAACCAAGTTAAAGGTCAGAAAACTGCTCTTACGAAGTACACAAACGGACACACATATGTTAATGTACGTATGCTTTGGCTGTTAAAATATATATACATACACATTAAAAAATAAATATGTACTGATAAAAATGTCTGTGCCCTTTGTTGTGTGTTGTTATTATTTTTTTATTTTTCAAGCCAACAATAATTGTTTTATAATTACAAGCGCATTTTGTGGGCATGTAAATTCCCATAATTGTATTATAATTTATAACCTTGGCTATTTTATCATACATTGAACTATTTTTTATTATTTTAATATAATTTTATAATTTTTATTGTAATTTTTCTCGTTGTAGGCTATATCCGGCAATACACAATATCAAGTTATACCGCGTCGCATAAAAATCTCAAAACGTTTGGCGCAATGCATGCATCCAGCACTGCCATCTGGTGTGCATTTAAAAGCGCTGGAGACCTACGATGTTATCTTCAGCAAAACGGGTGCAGAGCGTTTGGCACAAGAGCTTTTCATATATAGGTAAGTGGCATTGATTTTAAACCCAATAAAATATTATTAAATTTACTCTTATTATTTTCCTTTAGTGCCGGCCTCTTCCCGCTACTCGGCTATGCGGCCATGAATGTGCGTCCCGCTCTGCTGGGCATTTATGAGACCTACTTTGTGCCACTGGGCGATAAGTTGCGTCCAGCGCTTAGTGGTTTCCTCAGCGGTGTACTGCCCGGCTATGAGAATGGTTTGGATCATTTCGATCGCACGAATTCACTGCTTACGCAAGTCTGCACCGCCGTCAACCCGACACATTTTTACACTGTACTCTGGGAGTGTATGGCCACAAATGCTTCAATACGCTTACCGGCCGTCACCTATCTACTCGAACACTTCAATAAACGCCTGAGCATGCAGGAACAAGTCTTCATTATGGGTCACAATCGTGATATTATGATGTCGGGGCTATGCGCTTGTCTCAATGATAACGTTATTTTAGTACAACGTAATACCTTAGAATTTCTACTACTCGGCTTTCCCATGCATACTATCTACTTGACCGAAGCGGATCTCATCAAATTGGTTACGAATGGTTTGAATACGATTTTGCGACGTGATATGTCACTAAATCGACGTTTATACTCTTGGTTGCTTGGCAGTGAGGTGGCTAAGAATTCGCCCACATATGACACAGCCTCTCTAGATGGCGCGCCAGCAGAGACGGAAACCTATTTCGAGAAACATTCGAAACATATTGTCATAAAATCGTTGATCTGTACCCTCAAATTCAGTTTGGAGAGCACACCGGTGGATGTGAAGCCGTATCGTATTATGGTCTCACTCTTGGATAAAGCGGAAATCGGTAGCGCTGTGCTAGATCATGTGCTGTGCGATATTATACGTACTATGTCCTTGTCGAGCAGCAGCAATGCGGAGGTGGTGAAGTCGGCTAATTTATTATTTGCCACATTCGATCCAGTGTATATTTGGAGTTTTATGACGAGCATGTATGATAAGTCGTGCAAGAAGGTGAGTGAGGGATAATATTAGAACATTCTCAGTAATTCATTTTAATCCTTCGTTGCTTCATTCTAACCTATATTTTAATATTCACATTTTTTGCAGTCCAACAAAACCATGAGTCGTTCACAGTCGAGAGGAAAATTATCACGCAGCATTTCGCGCAGCAGCAATGAAACGAAATTTCAATGTGAAGTCGGCTCTGGCGATCCTAGTCTGGTCGAAATATGCTATCTAACGGAATTTTTACTGGAAACCATCTCTTTGGAAATGTATAATGAAACCACTCGCATTTATTTGCCAAAAGTATTTCTCGCTATCACACAGATGCTCACCATACATCTAGACTATATAAGTAGTGACGAGGTGAACGCTTCACTGAAGCTATGCATGAAAATTGTCTCACGCGTACAGCCGATGATTACGTAAGTAATCGCTTCGTAAACTAAAAATTATTTTTTCATTTATTTTTTTTTTTTTTCATTTCTTTATGCACAGTAGCCCCATAAAGCTCGTGCCACGCACCAATCACGGTTACTATTCGTCCTCCGATGAGAAAGCTGGCAACGCCAATAAGAGTGTACTGAAGAATACATCGATTGCGCAAGTTGCTGGCGCTATGTATGCGCTGGAGAAGAGCAAATCCGATTCGAAGTTAAATCATTTTTCGGGTGACGACAGCAATGGCATGTCACAGCATGGCAAAAATAAGGGTGCGTTCGCACATAGCGCCTACACAGAGCCACCAATGCGACGCTCGAACTCCAATCAGCATATGGAACGTAAAAGTCCGAAGAAGAAGAAGGCCAAGTCAACATCCAAGCTATCAGAACTGGATAAAGAGGTATGGAATGCACCAATTACACTATACAACACTCGACTCGGGTATTGGACCAAATTATTTTTTTTCCGGGAGATTGAGTTTTAAATAAAAAGAGTGCGTTCTTCGATTTTCGAAATTAGCTCCGAAATCGAAATATTTGAACTCGAAGTTCGAAAGAGGGCTTTTAAAAAAAATTTAGAGGTTAACTTCGAAAACCGAAGGATAATATTATTTTAACTGGAAAAAATTAGTTTTGTACAATACCCAGAAAAAAGTCGATTTTGTGGAATAGTGTTATTATTACGCTTATAGACTAATGTAAAAATTGTATTGTATCCACAGATTTGTCCCGACACCGGTCAAATTATCGAACCACAATCCTCCTCCGATTTGGATACGCCATTGAGCATTAAGAAATTAAAATCGAAAGCCAAAACACCGTATATGCGTATACGCACCAGTCCCAAGAAGACACGTCCCAAGGATATAGCACTCACTGGACCCAAATCACTCGATCCAGCATTACTAAATGCCAAGGATGAAACAGATGATTTGCCAAAGAGCGCACCAGCCACCGAGCAGTTGGCAAAAGATCGTGTGGAGGAATTAATTTTCGACTATAACGAAACTAATGCTAACAACGAAGAAGAATTCTCAATACTAGAGAAATGTATAAGACAATACGAGATTTTCTTCGAACTCTATTTGACACGTCATGTGTTGCAAATTAAACGTGCCACTGCCGTGGACGAGGAGAAATGTCGCATTAAAGTCGAAGTGGAACGGGAACAGCCGCTCAGTGTGGAGCATATTTTCCAAAATGAGCAGATCTATGAAGACACAAGCCCGGAACGGCTCGTAGAAATCGAACGTCTTTTCGACACGTTGCGCGTCAACGTAATGAGTCGTTCCAAACAGCTGCATAGCTTATTGAATCGCTCGTTGGGACATACTAAAGGCGCTACTGCGGCCAACGGCACCGACTCGACCACCAGCGATGCGAGTGATGATGGCGATGAGGCGCAAGTAACATGCGATGATCGCACCGAACGACGCATACAAGCGCTAATGGATTTACGTTTGTCGAATAGTTTACGTAGCGCCATCAAATTGGCCGCCAATTTGCTCGTAGAAATGTCCACATTCCCCAATTGCAATAAGAATATCGTGCTGGATAAGAATGACAAGGAGATACCGAGTTGGTTGAAGGTGCTGTGCCTGGTGACGGCGTACACGCAAAGCGACAAGGAAATGCAGATCGCCGCGATCACGACGCTCTTCGATCTAATAAGGTATGATAAGAGTAAAATATAATGAAAATAATGTAATAATAATATCCCTATCTTCTTCAGTCTACTAAAGTCTCAAATCGAGCACACCACCAGCCCTGGTGTGACCTTTGTGGTGATGCTGCCGCTGCTCAAATTCGGACATGTCAGCTATATTGAACACAAAACGCGCATCTTCCAGCTGATCACCTCCGTGCTGTGGAATTACTTGGGCGAACAGGGCATTGATCCGGCGCAGATCACATCGCTGCTTTATCAGCTGCACAACTGCTTGGAGAGTGGACTGGTGGAGACCATCATTGGCAATCGTATGTATGCGCATAGCATGCATCAACAATTCGCCGCCGCCGATGCATTGTCTGCGGTCGGTTGGAGTGAACAATACAGCAGTATGTTGCCGCAAACTGCGCTACGTAATTACCGTTACGACCGTGCACGTGACGTGCAATTGGTGTGCGCTTCGCCAGCGCGTCCAGTGGCGCGCGCTGCTATTGAACAGCTGAAAGAGAGTGAATCGAAGAGTTTTCGCAAATTTGAGTTGCTCTGGCATTTGGGGCGTGACAAGCAACCCTCGAAGGGTTTCGAGAAAACACTGCTGAAGGTATTAGACACCTTGGCTCTGCCACAATATATGTCTGTGCGCACTTGTGTCACCAAATGGTTGCAGTCCGCTTTGCTTCGCGGTGATTTACCGCGTCTCATCAAGCCGCTTTACAAAATACTGCTCGGTCCACAGACGAAGCGTATAAGCATAATGCATCTGCACGTGCTGGAACAGGAACGCGGCGAAGAGGGTGTCGGGCAAGCCAAAGCGAGCGATAAGCTGCAGACGGGTGGTGCGCAAAGCGACAATTCGCTGGAACGTGATATTTATGCCATCAGTTCGGAGTATGGCAACATCAAGTATCACATGGACACCTCGAGTAACAAGAAACGCAGTCCGATACGCAGTTTCCATAAGAAGATTTTCGGTGTTGCTTTGAGTAGCAAGAATAAAACATCGAACTTTTTAAGCGACAAAACGCCCACACAAACTATACCCGCTGCAGAGCTGCCAGACGCCACCATCGGGCTCATAGTCAATCCACTAGACAATTCACCGGACTTTGATGATGCCGAAGACAATGAGACCGAGTGTGAAATGCACGAGTTGACATCGAAGAGTGAAGCACATTCCACAGCGAAGCCAGCAGAACAGTCACAAAGTGTAAAGAGCGGCGCTGAAGAGCAACAGGACGATGATGCCGCCGAAGAGGAAGACGATGACAAGGAAGAGTTGGATGCGCATGATTTCGAACACGACTACACGGATGACTCGGAGAGCAGCATGTTCGATTCGGAATCGGAGAATCGCGAAACAAGCGTTGAAAAAGACGACAGTCTAACGATCAGCTCCAGTGCTGGTGCCGTTCTGAATGGCAATGCCGCTGTTGGCGGCAACCTCAAACGTTTCGTAGGTGACTGCGAACGTGTAACTGAGTTGCTTTCACAGCACGAACGCACGAAGAATCGCAAAACGTATCGGTTGACACGCGAGAAGACGCCAGGTGATTCTAGTTTGGCTTCGGTCACGTCAACAACAGACGAACACTCTTCGCTGGGCGCACCGACACAAACAACCGGCACACTTGATGATTCCGCGCATGCAGCGGATGAGTATTTCAGCACTAACAATGGAAACGCCAACGATAGCGGCGCTGCAGAGACCACAGTCAAAGATGTAGAAGCGCCAACGTCTGCGCAACCAATTGATACACCGCCACAGACACAGCAGCAACGCAACGAGGGCAGCGGCAAGCATAAGCGCGCACATGGCGCAACAAAACTGCATAAGAAGAAGCATGGCGCGGGCAAAAAGTCCCCTGCCGGCAGTGATAAGAAACGCATGAGCTGCATTTCGAAGACCTCAACGGATAGCAACAACAGCTACTCTGGACTGGCTGGACCGCACAGTCTGCAGGAGGAGCCCATCACTTGCAATTCACTGCAAAGCGATGACGATGATGAGGAGCTGTATGAATCGCGCTCACAATCCAATTCGCTCACAACCGCATCCACAATAAATGTGGAGGATAAGCGGCGCACGCTCAGTTTGGAGACCAGTCAGAAGCCCAACCAACAGAAGTCCGAATGGGCGCTAACACAAGAAACGCTGGAGAAGAGCAAACAAAATTTACAGATTTTACGTCAAAATGCGGCTGCCGCGCAGCAGCAACAACAGAATGGCAACGGTGGCGGCGATGGGGGCGGCAGTAAGCGTTCATCGATGAAGAGCGGCAATTCGAGTATAAGCGCTGGCGATGCATCCGCGCGCTTAGCAACCGACCAAATGCCCAGCTACTATCAGCATATGCTGATCTACGCAAGTGGCGCCTACGACACCAAGCAAACGTTGTACGCATTCCAAACGCTACGCAACATCATCACCTGTGACACGCGCACTTTCCTCTGCCTCTCGATCACCACCTCCGTGGCCAGCGGCACTCTGAAACAGCTGCTGATACGTCATCGCAAATGCATGCAGGGCAAAGGCTTCACCGGCAGCATCAATAACACAGAGTACGCGCAGAGCTATCGCGCCTGCATGCATCTCGAGGTGTTGGTCACAATCTGTCTCTATTATGCACGCGGTTTCTTCCATCATGAAGCGCGCTATGCGGATAGCGCCGCAGACGCGCCCAATGCCGAAGATGTTATGGGCAACTGTCGCGTGCAGTTGGAGAGCGTTGAGCTGCTCTCACTCATATGCGCCGAGTTAATTGATATCGTGCGTGGCATGGGCAAGGGACTCGCGTATTATATTGCCGATTTGATGGCGCGTTGCAAGCTACAAAAAGTGATACTACATTGTCTCAACTCATCGGTGAGCATGTTTAGCGGCCCACAGCGTCAGCAGAAGCAACGCGCGTCGGATACGCTGCCTGCGCGCATACTGAATTTCAACAATCCACAGGACGATCAATTGCATGCGGAATCGCTGCAATTGCAGCTGTTGCGCCTACTCATGTCTGTGATAAAACTTGAATACGAAGTGCAGCTGCTGAAACAAGAGAGCAATGGCGCTAATGCAAATGGCGCTGCCAGCAGCAAGGAAGATACTTCAGGCAATATATCGCCGACGCGCCTCTCCAACATTGGTGGCGAAGCAAGCGCCACGAATGTCAAGTACTTGCCCAACTGTCTGATTAGCCAGCAGCCCATGTTTCTGGCTGCGGTGCTAAGCGCGCTGCAGAACGAACAGTTGCGGCATCTACACCGCAACTGGACCGATCTGGTGACTGCATCGCTGAATTGCTTCAGCTGCGGTTCGCTTACAAACATCGTCATCAGCGTCGTACATCAACTGTGTCACAATATTGATCGCATAGCGAAGTTGTCACTGAAGGAACAGAGCGGTTTTCCGCCAGACTACGTTGTCTCCCAGCTGGAGGCCATCACTATACTATGTCACTATTGTCTGCTCGACAATACACAACAGACCACACTCTCACACCTCTTCAACCAGGCCTACCCACAGACCAGCGTCTCAGCGCAGAGTTCCAATACCGGCCAACTGCTCAACAGCATTGTACATTCATTCCTTTCCACCGCTGCCGCCGCATCACAATCATCCGAAGCGCAGGCGCCACGCAATCCACAGCTTCTAGCGGCGCGCAATGCCGTGCTGTCACATCTCTCACGCATCGTTACCAGCGTTGCCGCCGTCTGGGACAGTGAGTTGGGTCAAGTGCGTCCAGTGAAGCAACAGCTCATGGAATTCCTATCGCCAGTGTCGCTGCATCATGGCGCCAATTTCCTCGCTGCCGTTGCAGTTACCTGGCAAGAACGGGGTGAAGCGTATGCAAAGCGCGCCAAACCGCTCTCCTCACTCAGCATACCCGAACAGTATCAACGCAATTCGGCGCCACAAGCGTGCGCCGAGCAGTTGAGTCTCGTTACGCTCGTGTCCAGCATACGCGTCATGCCGATGGACTCATTCGTGCAGACACTGCATCAAGTGGTGCGCAATCCACCGCCCATACATCGGCCGCCGGTGCATCTCACCATCGAGGTGAGCGCTTTAGAATTATTCTATTTCTACATGAAATCCGCACCAGCGCCACAACTTGGCGATTCGTGGAGCTCTCTATTGGCGCTGTTGCGCGATTGTCTCAACCTCACGCCGGCAGCGCAATTCGTCTTGCTCATGTTACTCAATGAATTCGTGCAACGTTGTCCGCAAATGCCGTTCCCTGACAAGAAGGACATACGTGACTTGCATGATGTGACCGCGCGGCTGGTCGATTCGCTATCGAATGTGGCCGGCTCGTGTCTGGAACAAACCACGTGGTTGCGGCGCAATCTCGCTGTCAAGGAGGACATTTCGCCGCTCACCTCAGAGGGTAGTCTACGTGATAGCATCGGTGGTCAACAGCAGCAGTATGCCGTGCAAGCGCAAAGTGTTTTAGCCGCCACATTGGCGAATTTGCTCGATGTCGCGTATGGCTCGCAGGAGAAAGATAAGGTGGTGAATATTATCACGACACTGTTGTACAACATTACGCCGTATTTGAAAAATCACACGGCGCGCAATGTGCCCTCCTTCTATGCCTGCTCCAGTCTGTTGGCGAGCCTTAGCGGCTATCAGTATACACGCAAGGCGTGGCGCAAGGACATGCTCGATCTGTTGCTGGATAATACCTTCTTCCAGTTGGATATTTCCTGTCTGCCGTTCTGGAAGCAAATTATGGACAGCCTGATGACTTACGACAATACCACATTCCGCGAACTGATGAGTCGCGTCTCGCTCACGCAAACCGGCAGTTTGAATATCTTCACGTCACGTGAGCAGGAGTACGAACAGCGTTCGATGTTGCTGAAACGTTTGGCATTTGTGATATTCTGCAGTGAATTCGATCAGTACCACAAGTATATGCCCGAAATACAAGGTGAGTTCCGTCAAATCAGTGAGCAGATAGAATCAGATCAAGCGTTACCCTAAATGTAGGCAAAGTTTTATTGGAGTATTTTAAATTGTTGCCTACATTTAGGCGCCAGATTATAGCTAACACATATTTCAATGAACTCATTTCTTTCACAGAACAACTGGCCAACAGTTTACGTCTGCTATCGATGGTGCCCTCCGTGCAGGCAGCCGTTTTTCTTTGCTTCCGCGTACTGTTACTACGCATGTCAGCCGATCACGTGACATCCCTGTGGCCCATTATTATCGCCGAAATGGTGCATGTGTTCTTGGCTATGGAGCAAGAGTTGAAATCCGATGGTGAGGACTTGAGGTGAGTTACTCAGTATAACTAAGATGAACTTCAACTTATTTATTATTACTTTTCGACATCATACAGCCAACAGATGCGTTTACTTTCCGGCATGGATGTTTCGTGGTCATCCAACTCCTCCAGCAATGGTTTGAGTTCACAAAATCAAGTGACACACTGGCGTTCAGTGCAGCTGGAAGCATCGAAGCTGCTCGAATTGGGTTGCGTGCTGCCGGCAACCAATTTGCCACATTTTCAAATGTATCGTTGGGCCTTCGTGGGCACCGAATTCGATGTGCACGAAGATGTGCCGATTATGAATGGCAGCAGCGATGAGCTGACGACAACCGCCACATTACCGACGACCATCTATGTGCCGCATATACGACGCATCGGACGTTTGATGGACATGAAGTATGCAGTGCACTCGCCGGTAAGTGTCACTTGGATTTCATAATTTTTTATTTATTTAAATACAATTTATTTTTGGTTTGCAGACCAACAATGTAAAACGTGGCCGCCACCTAATGCTCACCTTCCAGCAAATACATTCGCTGCAAGATTTATACGGTTTCTTCTCGACGCTGAGCGTCAATTGTCCCAATCCACACAATCATGCCGATATCGATAAGGAGGTTGCCAGCTGTTTGGCTGAAATCGAAGATGTGCTCGCTAAGGATTTTCTCGAGAAGATGGTGACCAGCACAACGCCCAGGTGAAAATTAGTTACGGCGATACGTGAAGTTGCCGGCGAACTGGAGTCGAGCGGTAGCGCTTTCAGCAGTCGCGTCACAGCGGCTTGTCACTTCAAACTATTGCATTATCACCAACAACAGCAACAGTCGACGCACGCAGAGACGAGCTATACGCTCGGCAGTAATCACAGCACCACAACAACAACAACTAAGAAAAGTAATTTCCCATTCTACGTTTGAGGAACAGTTGAAGAAGAAGAAGAAGAAGAAGAAGCAGAGCAGAACAAAGATAGTGAAGCAGAAAGCGCGGTATATAGTGGTAGAATAACGGTGAATATATGCATCAAGAAGACAGGAATGTATTAATTCAAGCATAACGGGACTACAATTTGAATGACTTTTAAGCTATGTGGCTATTAGGAGACAAAAATGGAAAAAAATCACACACACAACACACACACACTAATTATACCTACCAATATTAACGCCCTGTATTTATATAATTAATTACTATTAGCTAATATGCGTGGAGAAAGAAAAAAAAATAATTATTATAAAAAAGATGCGATAAAGAGCGTATTTGCGCATGCGCTGCATTGATATGATATACTTATATACATACCTACACATTAAATACATGCATACATTATAAAAAAGAAAATATATACATATATACATATATAATAATATAATAATAATACATACACACATAAGTGCATAGAGTGTTGTTTTCGAGTTTTTGCTCAGCAGTGTAAAATGTGTTGGCAGTGCAACAAAAGCAACAGCTTACTATTTGAATGATTAGAAATTTTAAACTCAAAGCATAAGAAAAAAAACAAAAAAAAAAAACCAACAATACACGAGTATATAATGAAACAGTTAAATGTAATGAAGAAGAATATGATAAACTCGATATTGATAATGATGAAGATGATGTTAATGAAACGTGTACAATAAAGTAGCTGAAAGACGGCGATGTTGGCGTCAATGTTGGTGTTGGTGTTGGCGGTGAAGTTTGCAATGAATCACAAATACATATAAAAAAAACAACAAAAAATGAAAGAAATATGCATTCAAAACAGCCCCCTCACCACCCCATTGCCTCATCAACTGTCACTGTGTGCAATTATGTTTGTTAAATAAAAAAACCGTTGTGTATTTAATTGATTTTAGTCTGAGCTATGATGCGGGTGGCAAGCGTGTGGCGCTCATTGACTATTATAGGAGTTTCGGCAAGCGCTTGTGAGAGCAGTTGAATGCTATTAACCTTTGACATTTACATTTACAATGCAATACAATGACGTGTATATGTATATGTATGACACGGTGTGGGCGGGAGTGTAGTATTTGTCAATGGAATTAATGCCATAAATATGTTTGTATGCGTCGATTATTTATATTTCAACGTTATATATGTGATTATAGAGAACAAATAAACTAAATTTTGGGATTAGGTTATTGAGGTTAGTTTTGTATTCGAATAAGCTTTTGGGAAACGGCACATATTCGAATTTCGCTTTAAACCATTTCGTTGCGTCACTTATTTCGTTTACAGGCGTGAAAAACTATTGAATATCCCTGGAAATCGAAGAAATACATATATAATATGGCCCTAAAACCATTAACCATCTAACGGCTGATCCAAGTAGAGATACTTTTTTCAATAACTTGTTTTTGACAGATCACGCGTGAGTCTAATAAACAGTCATGTTATTTTTGTACAGTATTTTTTGGCATTTCATCCAAGAAGCTCCGACGTTTTCGAGATAAATTCTGTTCAGCGAAGAGGGCCATTTCGGGCTCAACGGGTACGTAAACAAGCAAAATTGCCGCATTTGGGAAGAAGAGCAATCTGAAGACACTCAAGAGCTGCCATTTCATCTAGAAAAAACTCCGGTTTGGTGTGGTTTGTGCGCCGGTGGAATCATCGGTCAATATTTCTACAAAAATGATGCCGGTGAGAACGTAACTGCCAATGGCTACCATGATAACTGACTATTTGTTGCCTGAAATCAAAGCTCGTGATCTCGATGACTCTTGGTTTCAGTAAGACGGCGAAACTTCGCATCAATCAATGAATTTATTGAGAAAACACTTCGGTGAGCAGATAATTTCACATTTTGGGCAGGTCGATTGGCAACCAAGATCGTGTAATATCACACCGTTGGACTTTTTCCTGTGAGGATATATAGTCTAAAGTCTATGCGGACAATACTGCTTCAGCCCTTCGAGCAAAATATCACGCGTGTCATTCGCCAGTCACCAACGGATGAACCATCTGAGACGTAGCCGCGGACAACATTTGAAAAAGATAATCCTAAAAAAAAATGTCAAAGAATGTTGTTTCGAATGATAATAAGCATTACCCATTAAATTTGATTTTTTTTTTAAGTAGGGAACCTCAAATAGAGCACTCTTTATATCTAGATTCAAACTCGCTTCGAAGATAGTGGTATGTTCTCAATGATAAAGAGAATACAGGTAGAACTGGAGGCTATACAGACGTTAAGTTCGGGGTATTCTCTAAGAAAAAATATGATATTTTCCTGCCCTCTTTTCGTCTTCCCAACCTTATCAGCATGTTGTGAGTGAAAAATATTGAAAAGGTTGGTGAAAAACTACTGAGGACCTAAGGAGAAACAATAAAAGGAAGGCAGAATCTCTCGGACCAAAATTCTTGACTATGTGAAAAGTTCGGATATAAAGTTCTTTGACATCTTAAGACAAAAAAAAAATTTGGCGCGAACAAGTAGAAGATTGTACGTATGCCCTGAGGGGAATAGGGGTTTTAAACAATGGAATAAACATTGGGATAAGTAAATATCTCGGCTACATACATAAATATGTTTATATATTATATAAAATTGTAATCGAAATTCTTTGTTAAAGCTCAGGGCTGCCCTAATTTCAACTTGTTTTTCGGTTTTAAGACGACCGTCCAAATTATCACACACATTATTTTAGGAAATCTTGTAAATATCTATGGCCCTTGGCTTATCTTGCCTCAGTAATTAATACGATCGTGTGTTGCATATATATTATTTACTATATATATGTATGTGGTAAGTGCGTAGACTCAGTAATACATCAAATGCACTAATAAGGCTTCACAGAGCATGTCTAAATTTATATGTTTTCTCACTTTCGCGCTTAAAAGCGTTTAAAACGAAGATGATTGAGTGAATGATTTCATAGCGGCTGCTGCTGCTGCAAACGAAGGTAAACCGCCGATGAAGTCACAACCACTGAACACCCTGTAAAATGGTGACAAGAATTTGCATAGTGAATCAGCAATGACAACCGCGCAAATTTCGCTTTAACAAATAAGAAATAACTGGAAACCGAGTTCAATATATATACAAAGATAAGCTCTGATATCAGACAGCAAAAGCGCAGCTGGAAAGGCGGAGTTCACTTTAAGCTGCGGAATTATAAGATTAAAGGGAAATAATTGTTTTGCGATTAATAAGCTAATTGTTCTCTGGGAAATTGCTTATAAATAAATTTTTGTTGTTGCTGTGAAGTTTTTATAAATGTTTGAGGAGTCATAACTACTTCGTTAAAGTCAAGACTTACCCACAAAATACTCGAATTTTTTAAACAAATATTTTATTTTTGCTAATGAACTGTTAATTATGCAAGGGAAGAGACAGTGACCCTTATTTTTTCATAAAAAAGACTGCGATTTTAAAAAGAGCGCGTCTAATGAATTCTTTGGATAATAGGTCGTTGTTAGCTACTACTTAATGGGTGCCTAGAAAAGGTGTAATTGAGGTTCTAAGTTATCTTAGTTCTTAAAGTATGCTGCATCACTTATGGGCCCTTAAAGACTCTTTTATACTAATGTGGATATCTTATTAGGAAAAATTAGCTCTCCACGCTAGATATAACAAGTGTTTCGACTCTTCTAAATCATACTTTTTAAAGGGATTTGCAAGATTATCGCGGTTTAACTAGAGTTTCCATGGACTCCTCTAAATCATACTTATTCAAAAGGATCTGCAAGATTTTTGAAGATTTAGTCGAAACTTCTTAGCAGCTCTTCTAAAACGCCCTTAAATATCATTTTGATGATTCCTGAATGGGTTCGTCACGTTCAACATCTCAGCAATTGAAATAAAATAAAATAGTATGAACTAGGAAGGAGTAGTTAAAACAACACCAGCGAGAAGAAATCTATGATCTCTGATATCGTAATATATCGCATGACACCCTATATATTTTTAAAATGATCATCGTTATACGATCACACACATCTAAAATAGAGAGCTTACATCGCTGGTAGAGCTCAAGTTCTGAGCATATTCGTGCTCACAAGCATCGCTTCCAAACTCGACCGCAAGCAACCACCTTGACGATCTCGCTCAACCGCCACAATGATCAGTCTCTGTTGAGAATGTGAACACGTACGTCTTGTTAAGTGAAACGCGCGCGACGCAAACCGGTATAACAGTGTGTGTGAATTGTCGCCTTTTTATTTGCTATAAAGACTAAAAATTCCGAAGTGGAAATTAGAAAGAATTCTTTTTTTGTAGAAAACGTTGTTATTCTTTGCTTTTTGAAAACCAGTTTGTAAACAAAAGTGTGTGAAGATGGCCAAATACGTGACGGACAAAGCGTTATTCAATGTCAGCCTGCGTAATGCCTGCTTGGGCATATCGATATTCTTTCTGGTCAGTCTGGTGCTGGGCGTCGTAGCGCGACCGAGTTGTAAGTGATGAAATGAAATTAAATGGAAATTTAGGGGAATTAAAAAACAAAATTGGAGAAAAAGTAAAAAGTAAAAACATGCAGACAGAAAAAAATAATAAAGTTTCTATGGAAACTATGTAATCTGAGCTTCCTAAGACCCGATCAGTATCGAATTTATATACTAGAGTAAATAGTAAACACGTACAGATTTTCAACGCTAAACGTTAGACGAAGCTACTAGTAAATAATGATAAAACAAAAACAACAAAAACAAATAGATATCTAGTCACAAACCGCTGGAGGTTGTTGCTGTGGTGACACTGTTGTGCTTTCGGTTTCACAATATTCTATTTTACAATATTCGATTTTTTTCACTTATTTGCGCATTTTAGTCATTTCGTCTACAACAACAACAACAACAACAGCAATCAATGTGTTGTGTGGCGCTTTTAGAATATCTCGCATTTTTTTGTACACTTTGTGAAAATCGTGTATTGTTCATTTAATTCGCATTTCAGTTTATTGCCTTCGCTTGTCATTTGTTGACATCATTTTGGTCAGCTTTTTTTTTTTGTTGTTTGTTTTTATTGTAGCTTGATCTCATTATGCGGCACTTTTGTTCTTTTTGCATCTTTTAATGACTAATTTTATTGCGTCGGTGGTTTTGATGACACACATTTGCTTCGGCAAACTTTGTGTGTTATTTTAAAAGTAATGGTCATTTAATATGCTCGGTGCTAGAAAATGTAGATATTGTTTACCTACTATGTACATAGTTTTAAAGGTAGATCACTCTCAGGCAAGCTTCTTATAAACTTTGCGCGCTGAAAAGTATGCTTCATTCTTATGAGATTTCAACACTGTGAACTTTTGGTGACTATAATTTTAGTTTTTACAAAACCATAACGAAGTCAGAACTTTGTAAAAAAAATTAAATCTCCTACTATGAACTTAGATTAGATCTTTCCCTGTTAGGCCTCTCCATTTTAATCTTTTTTACCGATTTAGTCAGAGATATTTTCATATTTATAGTATGTATCATGATATTGATAACGAGTAGGGGATTCTACAAGATTTAAACAACTCCGAAACGCTATGGAATACATATCAGGCCAAAAATTCACTGCTACTTTTGCATTGCCTCTCAAAGGAAGACCACTTTTAGAGCAACTTTGCTATATATTTCGCTTCGATAGAGATTTTGATTCGACGATTCAATGATATAAATATATATATATTGTGTATAAACCATATTTTGAAGAAAAATTTAACCTTTTAATTTTTCCCAAGGTTAAAATTATTAAATTCAATTTTTTTTTTGTTCAATTTTTGATATACATATGTACATATAACTGATAATTAACCACATATGTTTTATTTTTTTGCTTGAATTTCAGACTTGCACAGCAGTTCGTCACTTGTCGGCTTCATTATCGAGCTGCTCGCCAATTTGGCGCTGCTTTTCGGTGTTTTGTGGGTAAGTAATACAAAAAAATATGAGTTTATCATACAAATATGTATGCGTGTATAAACAATATTTCTTAAAAAACCCAAGATTTCCTAACCTTCAAAAAATATAATAAAAAAATATTTTACAGAGTAACGCTTGGCTGGTCTTGGCTTGGCTCGTCGCCGCCATGCTCTTCTTCATACATTGGCCCATCGCGGTGTTGGGTGTAATTTTCAATTATGGCGATTATCGTGCCGCAGCATACTTCAACAATGTATTTCTCATACTCTTCGAATATATCATTATTTTGGGTAAATATATAATAAAATATACATATATATTTGAACTTACATAACTCGACCTCTTGAATTGGCAATAATATACAAATTTGATAGTATTGAAAGTTAGTTGTAGAACAGTTTAAGCTTTGAGTTGTAAATATTGTTGTTGTTGTTTTCTGAAAGATATATTTTTTTCCCCAATCACAATCATATATTAATAATTGATTTCTATCTTCCTTTTTTCCAGTGATTTTCGGCTACTGCACATATCTCGTCTACTCCTACTTCCATCAATTGCGGAATAGTCAGTCGGCGACACCACATGGCGTTGTAGTGTAAATACATAGTTTACATATGTACTTATCCATATACTATGGCACATACATTACATACATATAAATGCATTATGAGTACAAAATCGAAAACGCCAAAATAAGTTTTATTTTTTGTTTTTAATACTACGGCGAGAATGTGTAGCCACCCTAATGCAGTAAGAAATTTTTGATGTATGCATTTTGAAATTCATTATTATATGATTATATATATGTAATTATGTATATAAATATACAGAAAAAAAAAACAAAGAAAAATATTTTTAAAATAAAATTTTTATAAAAAAAAAATAAAAAATTCAAAAATAAATAAAAAAATATTTAAAAAAAAAAATTATTATTTTTAGTTACTTTTTTTTTACTATTTATACGTTTTATTAATATTTGTATGCATGTATGTATCAAAATTTACATGTAAGTATGTATGTATTCATTATTACTTCAGACTTATTTATTGACTAATTAATATGCTAATTGCTTAGCTGTTGCCTTAGCCACATTCTCCACTAAACATCTGCTAATTTTTTACATCTTAAATTGAACATTAAAAGAATAAAAAATGAAAAAATAAACAAAAACAAAAAATACCAGTTGTTTTTGTTTTTCTTAGTTTTTACAATTTTTGGCTTATTGTTCGTATATGGGAACTTGAAAATGTGGGCGCGCCACAAAAACACATATGATGACGGCATTTCGGCCAGCAAAGTCTGTCATCGCTGATATTAGCAATTGTTTAGCATAGCGTAAAAAAACAATAGCAAAAACAACAAATATTGTTTTACAAATTTTTATTGTTTTTTTTTTTTGTACATTTTAGAAAGCATATGTTTTGAAAATTACATTTTTTGCTCGGCGCTATAAATTTTGTTGCATGAGATCATTTGTATTTGAAAAATTGCAAATCAAAAGAGCTGCAAAAAGCTTTAAATTCTCTTTGTGAGAAATTAAACAAAAAAAAAAAGAAAACAACAACAAAGAATAAAAAAATATAAACAAAAAACAAAGAGAATTCAATATTCTACATTCTACTATATTTTTTTCCGTTTTAAAATATCAGGCCGTATATCATATTTGTGCTATTCAGATAAGATCTTTAGAAAAAAAGAGTTCTCAACACCTCAATTGAGCTGCTTAAATTCCGAAATGTTGACCAAACAAAGTTCAGAATGCGTATAACTCGAAAAATCTCAAGTTATTGTTGTTCCATCAACAATTGCTAGTCAAATGTAAATGATTTATCTTATTTATTAGATGAGTGGCATAACTCAAAACCCAAAATTCTACGCATTAACACAAATAAGCTTGTTTGAGCTCAAATATGTATAAATCAGTTCATTTGGGGACCCTTTCGTCATTCACATAGCTCAACAGTAGCGATGTATGGATGATTGGCCTATTTATGAACAATTGAGCTTCGAGCTTTCACTTTGTAGATATCTGAATAACAACGAAGTTTTTACAAAAAGCCTTTATTTTGAAAAATTGTCATTCGTTGTTAGGTAATATGCATTAAGAAACAAATTTGCCATTTTTTTCAAAAATTTTAATTTTTAAGCGAAAACTTATTTGTAGGTTATGTTAAAGTTTGTTTTCAGAAGTAACACATTTGGACGAACCAATTCATTCACATCAATATATACAACACACAACCGAAAAAATACATATTTCATTTATTAATGTGTCACTTTTGACATTTCAAAAACGTAAACAACTACTCACACCAAATTAAAAAAAAAAACCGAATACATTCACTTGAACGCAAAACATATGATTGTCGTAGAACTTGCCACATCACTAATTAAAGAATACGTTGTAAAAGAGAATGTGTAATAAAAAAGAATAATAACAAAAGTGAAATTGTGCAGGAAATTCCGCACAAATACACAACTGGATTGGTACGTCATTGCACAGCAGGAGTATGGAGTTGTCTACCGATAAGGTATTTGACTGTGGCAGCAAATGTGAACGTGAAAACAAGCATGACATGATGTTGGATTTGAGTTTGAATGATCAGAAAACCGAGAATCTCTTTGCAGGCTGTAAGTACTTGTTAGAGCATTGTGCATTGCGCAAATTACGTAAATAATTGAATTTACACATAGCCGATCAAACGCCGACGCCAACACGACTCATACGCAATTGTGAGGAAGTGGGACTGTTCGAAGATCTGCAGCATGTCAATCCATTCGAGGAGACCTTTCGACGCGCTTGTGAGCAACACAACGGTCAGACACCCATACGTCAACTGGATTCAGTGGAAGTGCATGCCGATGAGGACTCACTACACACACCACAAGTGTATCCACACCTGGAAGCGATACAGAGCTGTGCAGAAATGCTCAGCAAACCGCTGGACAGTCCCACTTCGGCAACGGTGACGCTGGACGTACCCGTCGTGGATGAGATATTGAACGCGGCAACGGATGCATACAAAATCGGTACGTCACGACAGAACTCAAACAATTCGACCACTTCGTCGGGTGGTTATGGCAAGATTTATAAATATCGCACAATTGCCGAAAAACCAGCACCAGAAGTGCAAAGCGACGCACGTTTGCCATACATACAGCTACCCACAACAGCGATACAGTTCATACAACCGCAGTTGATTACACTGACTTTCCCCGAAAGCAATGCCAACAAAACGCTGGGGAATACTTTAGAAGCCAAACCAATGGGTGCCTTAGCGACAAATGCAATACCTATACAGACTGTCAAACCATTCATAATGCCAAAATTAGCACCTGCGCCAACAACTGTCACCACAAAAAAATCAACAACAACAACACAACTGCCACCATTGAGAACCAAAACTTCCAGCAACACCACAACAACTACAACACTTGCCACTAGCGCTAGCGTTACTGCCACAACAGTCAATCAACCAACGCTGACACCAACACCACATGAACCGAGTAGCGCCAGCCTTACACCCACTTCACAACTACCCATCAAAGAGCGGCTTAAGGCCATACTGAGTCTGGGCAATAAAACAAACGCGCCGACAGCGCCATTGCCCGTCACCAAGGGCAGTAGCAACACAAAACGTGTGCGTGGTGCGCCTGCTGGTGCATGTAAGTACGATGAGGACTGCATGGTGCGTCGACGTGCGGCAGCGACGCGCTACCGCAATAAAATGCGTAACGAACATAAAGATTTGCGGCGACGCAATGGTGAACTGCAAGCGGAAAATGAGAAATTGCGCGCACACATCAAACAGCTGGAGCAGGAATTGGCAAAAAGTCAACAACAACAACAGCAGCAGCAAATACTGCAGGCAACAAATGGTGAGTTACTATTTTTGTTTTTATAAATTTTTCGAAAATTTAATTAATGGAAATGCAAAATTTCAGGTGGTTTACAAACGGTGCCGGCACAAGTACAAATACCACCATCAACATTGCATCTGGTAATGAATATACCAACAATGGTTGTGCCTTCTGGTGGACAACCATCACTGGTACAACCGATAACATATCGTGTGGAGAAGAAATGAGAGCTTTAAGTTTATACAACTGGAAAATATGTAGCTTAGAAGTCTTCCATAAAGACATGAAATTGAGGTTATGTGACTTAAATGCATATACAATTAAAAAAAAAATAGTGAAACTAGTTTAGTGTTAGGCGTATATTAGCACAAAGTGCGTTTGTTATAAATATATGCTTATTTAGCAATTATAATAGGCGGTTATTAATTTATTAATTATATATTATATGTTTAATTTTTTGAAATTATTATATTTAGATGTGATAAATTCAATTATTAATGAAGTAAACTCAATCAATTATGAACTAAATTATCAATAGATTTGTATGTAAATTAAATGACATCGAATAAAATTAAATATAAATTATGTTTAAATATTAACTAAGAATTATGTAAAAAAAATCAGTTTTTGGTTCATTAGTCTAAAAGCATGATGCACGCAAACGTTTTGTTGCTGCAATAAACCACAATTATTTGGACTGTAGCTCTATTTAGAGAGTAGCTAGGTTATAATCACTTCGCATGGACGGTGTTTATGGTGAGTTCCTCAATTGACAGCGTTGAAACTACAATTTATAGCTTCAACTAACATTAAAAATGCATAATTTACGCTTAGAAAGGCAAATAGCATAAATTACGCGTAAAAAATTTGAATTTTATACTACAAACTACTTAAAGAAAGAAAGCATGCGCAAACCTTTAAAGGCCACTTGTAATTGCTTATTCTTTAGAGTTGAGTATTTCATTAAACTCCTTCTGTAACTCCTCAATGCGCTCCTCAATGGTATCTAATTGTCGATTTTGTTTTGTTTTGTATGTTGGTTTGGGTATATTTGATAGCTAATAAAAAAAAAAAAAAATATTTAGTAAATCTTTCTTGAAAAAATCTTGCAGCCATGTATTTACTTCATTGACTTGCTGCTTAAGTTCACGTCGCTCATTGCATAATTTCTTTATATCGTTGTAATATTTAGTACGCAGCGAACAAGCGCCGCTGTCAGTCAAACACTTTTGCACAAATAGTTCCATCTCTTGATTACGCAACTCCTCTTCGGCCATAAATAAATCGGCGTCATTGCGCGTGCGCTAAAGCAATGAGAAATATGTTATAATTACAATTATTTTTTAATATATTATTACTGCACTCACTTCACACTCTATGCTTTGCATTAATAGTTCGAGATCCTTTTCCATTTGCAATGCTCTCTGACGTTGCTCAGACTCCTGCACCTGTGCTGCAACTTCGGCTTTGCGATTGCGCAACTCTTTCTGATACATTGTCAACATTTGTCGTTGACAAGCCAAACGTTCTTCCTCACGTTTGAGCGAATCACGATAGAGTTTCTCCATTTCTGCAAAAAAAAACAAAAAAAAATTTGATTTGAAAAAAACGCAACTTTGTCGCATAGCAAAACTCACTTTTAACTTGTTTAGCATGTTCCTCTCTACGCAGACCACACTGCAGACGTTCCATTAATTTCATTTCTTCCAGCTCCAACTGTCTTATGCGTGCGTCAATACACTGTTTTTCTCTTTGTACTGCGGCTATATCTTGCTCGTGTTTGGCCAACCATTCACGTGGGTAATTCAAAAATTTCGGATACACTTTCTTGGGTATACACTGCAACTCCGTCATGTAACGTTCCGGATGTAATGTTTTCGGACAACCCCTCATAATACGTGTAGCTGATTTTATCAAGAGACTCACATCACTCGGATTCTGTTCATGGAAATAAGCCAAAATTGTTGGTTTGTCGGGTAATCGTGTAATTACTCTATGGTGCGCAATATTGTATGCTACTACAATGAAAATTGGGTAATACGGTGGTGAAGTGAGGATGTTATCCCATAAGCGTAGCCAGTCATCTTCGCTAAAGATTTCAGAGAAAGCTGTGGACAGCAATGGCCAGGCGTAGTGTTCGACACTTACATGCATACTTGCATAAAATTTACATAATTTAGGACATTCGTATTGCAATATGTTTTCGCATAAGCCCAAATAGTTTTTCGGCTCCAATGGATGAAATTCGAACCACAATTGAAAATGATTCGTCAGTAGTGTAACACAAATCTCGAAGACGACAAGCGAATGGCGTGGTAGCAATTTCACAAATGGAAATATTAATTGTGGCAGGAACTTGCAATGCGCAAACACGGGACACCAATGTGCCAGGCAAGACCATATGCGTATAAGCGCATTTTTCAACGCTCCATTACGTATTTGCAGCTGTTGCGCACGTTGCTTCACCAATGGCGGTATGCCCATTTTTAAGAGTTGATAGAATTCAGTGCGATTATAAGGCAATTGGAGCAGTGCACACCATATGAGTACGCGATATTTAGATGGGAACCAATGAAATTCGCGCAGTACACTTATTAGACGCTCGCGACTAAGTAAATTTCGAATATCCTCGTTTAGACTTTCCTCCTGTGCTGCCAGTGCTGACCTACGACGCCGTGATGGGCCAAGTAATACTGGTTTATTTTGTTTAAAAGACAACTTTAGCAGCCGTAGACATTCCTCTTGTGACTTCAGCGCATTGTAGATATCACAAACGGACCAAATATTTAAGTTAGCAGTTATTACCGATAAGAGTTTTCCATCAGGGGAAATGGAGAGTTTTGGCGACATACCTATAGGTATTACCAATTTAACATCCTTTTTGAGACAATTCAAAATCACCATATTACTTTCAATCCTTCGAGCGTGAGTTACGCCACATATTAATAACTCTTTTGATTGATTAAGAAATACGCAATTTTTTAAAATGAAATCTTGTAGCCGGCATATATGTTGCAATTCTAAAGTGTATGTGTTTATTAGCAACAAGTAGCCGTCCAATGTTGAAAGGCACAGTAAACCATTATCGGGATGAAAACAATAATGCATAATCATACCAGCCGAGTAATTTGTGATCTTACAGTCAACATTTGAATAATCTTTGTAATCTTGGCACAGTACAAAATCTGCAGATAAACCAGCAGCGCCTTGCATACGCAATTTACGATCTCGCATTTTTAAAGGCTGTATCATGCGTACGTTTTGCAAATTGACACCTGACCACACTTGAACGGCATCGTTAGTAAAACAGCAAAAAATTTTGTCTGATTGTGGAAAGTAGGAGGCAAACTTTAGTTGCAATTTGTTCTTTGTAAACAACAAACGATGTGTTACAACGAACTGCTCTACATCAAACATAATTGCTTCTAAGCCAGTCTGAACTACTACTAGATTTGACCGTTTTGTCGACGGATCCGGTACTGATATTGACAATATATATACATCTTTACTTATAATCCTCCTTTTTATAACTTTATTGGACTTATCTGTAAATGAAAGGTTGTTTATTTTATGTTCAGTCGAAGTAATCATTTTTATGTACCTAAATCCAGTAATGCGATCTCTCCTAACAAATTTCCTATGAGAAAATGATTATTTTTCTTTGTCCATGTCGTTATTATAGTAGCGTTATTTGCCTTTTCATTCAATCTCCAGTAATGTTTGCGTACCAAGTCGAGAGCGTATATATAACCACTGCAAATGAACATATTAAAGCTTAAAAATTATTAAGCTACTACCAAGTTCACTTACCATTCAGCAATTAAAACAATTAAAGAGCAATTCTGATTAAAAGCGCACGTAACAATAAGGGACGAACGAACTCCATAGCGATCAAGATTTACAAACGTCGTCAGAATTTTGCTAATAATAAAATATAATATAAAATTATCACGTACATATGTATGTGTTTTTGTACAACAATAACGTTACTTACCCCTTATCATTCTTTAATCTGAAAGGATATTTACGTTCCGGTATCTCCTTCCCCAAGGGTACATAGGGTAAATCATAAGTACTATAATCGTGAAGGTCCTGCTCATCATCTTGAGGATTCTGCTCATAATCGTTCATGTTTTCAAGAGGTGTTGGACTTACAGCAGCGTTTAAGTTTTCTTCCTCAGCATTATTTTCAGCAGATCCAGTGACAGCAGCGTCTTGAATTTCATCAACTATTTCTTGCACCCATGCATTTGGAGCTTCGACATTTTTCGGACTGTTTTTTTCATTCACAGAATTCGGAACAATTTTATCAGCGCTTTCGCCATTATTTGCCATTTTAAGCTAAATTCGCGCGCTACTTGAAAATGGAATACAAATTTTTCTACAACCGAATTAAGTGCTGCCAAGTTATGAATGAAGAATTATCTCCGGCCAAACAGCTGATGACAAAAAATCTTGTTCACTGGCGTACAACTTCCCTGAAACGTTTATTCGAATTTAGAATATCCAACACACACACTTGTATCTTCGTATACAATTTAATTATTAATTTATTTAATTGTTTAAATTAATATGCTGCTATAACCTTTGTTAATTGCCAAGTAATAATGGTATATATATGCGTAGCGAACGTAACCACTCTGTACAAATGTTGAAAGTGTAATATGGCGGTTACCTGCTGAAAAGGTGATCTTAATAGTGAGCACAACTTATCGATGTGTAGTTATCGCAGATCAATTTATCGAAAAGAAATAAAAAAACAGTGTTGCTTAATTTCGAAATCTTGAAAAGTTTACGCTATGTTTTTGAAATTCGTTTATAAATTTAAAAACCATTTTATTTATATAATCCGAGGTTTTGTTTTCAGTAAATAAGATCATATCGATTCGCACTTTAGTTTTATTTATATTTCGGTCATTTTAATTTACTGAACAATATTTTTTTTTTGCAAGTTGATATATGTTCACAATGTCACGAACTGAGAAAATTTCTGTCAACCCGACTCCAAGTAGGATTGGTTAGTAAACAGATCTCTGCATATGCAGGATGTTCTCACTTAAAAAGTTTTGAGCGCTGTGATACCAATAAACACCCAATGGATCGAAGACCCTTAAGATTCAGCAACATGTTTGGAATCTGTTTCGAACTTCTTTAGTCAGCTAATGTCAATTCTAGCCAATTCGCTAGGTTCGCCGAAGGTGTTTCAACCCCAGTCTGGCGAAAGCTGGACAGTGGTGGACAGTAAAAAAAATTGAATATTTCTTAGACAAGCTTTCAGTATATTTACTTACCACTTATCAGCTGAAACCAGCTGTATGAATCATTTAGCGTAAAACAGTTTTAATTTACTACTACAAAACTGTTATAAACTATAAAATAATCTTAACTGACGTCTAACATAATTGAGTATAGACTCGAACGACTGTATTGTACGTCCAAACCCAGCCTTAGGATTCCATTTTAAAAGAATTTCGTCGTGTCTTGGCTACTTCATTGCAAAAAATATTTTTGTGAGTAGTCAAAACAATTTCACCTCGCTTGCGAATATTACCCTTCACTTTTATCGTTATCGAGTTCGAGTACTTTGGTGGTGAGTACAATCGAACTCACAAATAATTCAAAATTTGTTTCAATATATTTTTTTAGAATATTAAACGCATTTATTTGCATTGCAACTTTACACTTCAAAAATAACAATTTAGGTGAATTTTATATATTTTTTCACGATTTGCAGCTACTAATAATTCTATATAGTATATAATATTTGAATATTTTTGTTTACGAATAAATTCACACATTTTAAGGATATACATATATATAATGAGCTGAATTTTTGGTGGGGAGCAGGAGCATACACACAACACTTTCGACGCGTAATTATGTCAAAAAGAAGTTAGAATACAAACAAAAAAAAGAAACAATAATCTGGGATGGAAAAGACTTAAGCCAATCATATTCACAGACATATTTGCTTCATTCTAATTAACATATGTATGTATTTGCATTCATGGTGTTTCGTTGTAACATTTCAAACGCGGTGTGGTGGGGTGTGGTGGGATGTATGGAGTATATGAGAAGGAGAGCAGGGCACTTGAGAACCTCATTCTCGAACTCCATGCCAACATGGTGGATCAATGGCACAATGCCAGCTACCACAACGCCGCCGCGCGTATTGCTATTTACCCAAACCCACCCACATGTAATTGGGATCGATGAATTGTGCACCATGATAGCCGCGCGGATTCATCGCCACCAGCGAGCGTATCTTCTGCGACGGCCGATATGTGCGAATCGCATGTAGTAACTCTGTGAAAGTAAAAAATCTCTTAAATCTTTAAGTCTAAGAAAATTATCTTTGTGTACCCACCCGCATTAGCCTCATGTTCACCGGCCATGCGCTCATGCAACTGCCGCAAGGGATGATGACCTTCTAGTAATTTCGCTTCCTCATGATTCAACGGTTGGGATTTCTCATTGTAGCGCACATTCTTCGAGAGATCCGTAAAAAAGTTGCCCAGATGGGTCATGGCGCCTATAGAATTAATGATTAATTTATATAAATATAAATCTCTTAGTCATAAGTCATTTCGCGCACAAACTCACCAGCGCTAATGGAGGGCAAAAAGTTCCGTTGATCCACATTGCCGGTCTTGTTACGCTTGTAAGCCAATTTCTTTGCCTCGTTAAACTCTTGTTGACGATCGTGCTGATATGCTGTGTAGGGTATATAACCGGACTCCAAGCGACGATTACGCGCGTACGAAATACGTTTGGTACGTAACGGTTGTTCGTTTTTATAACGTTCGCTATCACCACTCATATCCAGTTTATAATCATAATCCGTTAGAGTTTCTATGGGTTTCTTGCGTTTCTCCACATCCTCTTCCTCCTCTTCCAGCGCGTTCGACCCGCTGACGTCATTCTCACTCTTATCCGCTTCGTTTGGAGTTTTTTTCTCCTCACCTGGCACAAATTCAGGTGCCTTCTTGTAGACGACAATATCATCTGCGTCAAAATCATTTTCTTGCTTCAGTTGTTGTTGTTTTTCAGCAGTTTCGAAAGGTATACGTAACCTTGATTCATATGCCGATAGCTGCTGTTGTGACGTTTTCGCTTCGCTTGTTTGTTGTTGCGTTCGCAATGCTTCCTGTCGCCTTCGCCCAAATAGCCAACTGCCCAGCCATTGCAGTTGCCGTTGACGTCTTTCCTCGGCAGGAATTTCAATATCATTTGGCTGCAATAAATCTCGCAACGTCATTTCGTCGGCGATTGTTTTGCCAAACACAGCATTTCCGTTTCCGTCTATAGATTTTTCATTATCAAAATTCCGCGAATCAATTGCAAAGTCGTCAAAGTATTGGCGTGGCCAATGTTGCGGATAGCCGTAACGTAGCTGTGCGTCAGGTGGCCACTTGGCTGCCACTGCGGAGGAAAATACAGAGTAGAGAATATAAATTTAAATATTAAATGGAGGAACTTTAAATTTCGCGGAGTTCTTAAACTTTTAAATTAGGTGAATTACAGGGGGTTAATCCTTCCTAAGGTGAAACCATGATTCACAAATGTTACGATCTAAAGCGGTAATATTAATTATGTGCAATTTTTAGTACCAAACAGAACGAAAAACGACCCAAAAGAAGATCATTCAATAGCAGTCGACGTGAAGGTCGGGTACGGGTTTTCCGATTAACCAAAAAATGGTTGAGGCATGGAAAGAAACAAACTATTATTGGCGTCGATACAAGGTTCTAGATATCCGATTTCAACAAAAAATGTAAAAATTTAATTCGGCCTAAGTTCCTAGTTTTGGAGAGTTTTATGGTAGACTCCAAATTGCCAGTTTTTCGTGGAAGGTTTTGGAACCACGTTTGAAAGTGACTCCTAATGGCTTGTCATCATGCCTAACGGATAGAAAATTTAGTATATCTCTGATAAAGTAATTCCGATGCCGATAGTGTTATCATTTCCATTACTAATCATCATAGAAGCCCACACAATCAAGGTTTTTACAGATTCGCCAAAACTCCGTTCTTACCAGTAATTTAAATACTAACAACTTAAGATGTATCAATAATGCTTTCCATTATGGAACCTCAAACTGAACTTTTGCGAAGTTGATGGATGCCGAGGATTAAGCTTAAGCTTCGGGCACTGCTTAATCCTTACTCACAGTCTACCACATTGAGTACTGGAATCTATCTAGATGGATTTAAAATCACACATTGTGAAGTAACGTCAGTCGCAGAAGACGAAAGAAGCGTAAATAGGAAATGTTAGGGCTCTCACACCAACTATGTGTGACTGAAAACATTCCTAACAAATAAGGAAAGGCTAAGTTCGGATGTAACCGAACATTTTATACTCTCGCAATTTATTGAAGAAATTTTATTAAGATAACGCACAAATTTACCCATAAATTCGGCATAAAGTTTAATAGAATAATGAAAATCGTCATATATAGTGTATGAGGGCTGAGGTAATTCCTGAACCGATTTCATTCAATTTCACCAGCAAGGTACACTATATGCAATACTATACGCTCACTTAATTTTGCTAAGATATATCACATATTAACTAATACATATATGCGTAATAAAGCCCAACGAATTTTTGAAAAACTTATAATTAGGTATATGGGAGCTAGGGGATGTTGTGACTCGATTTTAATAATTTTTGGAACAGAGACACACTAGTATTGGAAGAAAACAATTTCCTCTGAATTACATTAAATTATCTGAGAGATTTACCCATATTTTCGGTTAAAATGTATCCTTAGGCGCTGAGTTCAACATGTTCGATATCTGGGGCCTTGAAAAGTTATAGTCCGTTTTCGACAATTTTTTCACAAGTGATGCCACAGATCCTATACAGTATTTGTGTAAAGTTTTATTTCGCTAACATCGTTGGTTCCTACTGTATACTTTATAAAGTGAAGGATTCAGATGGAATTCAAAATTGAGTTATAAGGAAAATAGTTGTGTACCGATTTCGCTCATTTTTAACCGTGTTGTCAGGGTGTCAAGAAAATATTATATACCGAATTTCATTCGAATCAGTCGAGTAGTTCCTGAGATATGGTTTCTGACCCATAAGTGGGCGATGCTACGCCCATTTTCCATATTGTAAAAAAAATTTGAGTGAAGCTTCCTTTTGCAATTTCTTCTGTAAAATTTAGTGTATCTGACGTTTTTCGTTAGTGAGTTAACCCACTTTTAGTAATTTTCAACCTAACTTTCGTATGGGAGGTGGGCGTGGTTATTATTCGATTTCTTTCATTTTTGGACTGTACTAAGAAGTGGCTAAGTTTGGTTTATATAGCTTTATTCGTTTGCGAGTTATATACAAAAAACCTATTTGGGGACAGGGTCACGCCCACTTTTCAAAAACAATTACATCCAATTGTGCCCCTTCCTAATGTGATCCTATGTTCCAAATTTTATTTTCATAACTTTATCTATGGCTTAGTTATGACACTGTATATGTTTTCGGTTTCCGCCATTTTGTGGGCGTGGCAGTGGACCCATTTTGCCTATTTTCGAAAGCAACCTCCTCAGGGTGCCAAGGAATATGTGTTCCAAGTTCATTAAGATATCTTAATTTTTACTCAAGTTATCGCTTGCACGGACAGACGGACAGAGGGACAGACAAACAGACAGACGGACGGACAGACATCCGGATTTCAAATCCACTCGTCATACTGATAATTTTTATATGTATAACCCCATATCTAGCTCTTTTATTTCTGACACAAACAACCGTTATGTGAACAAAACTATTATACTCTGTGCAACATGTTGCGAGAGTATAAAAATTTTGAAGTAGGTATGTTGTCGAGTTAAAAGCTATCGATTGCATAAAAATCTGGGTGGGTACTCGTACGATTGTCGTGAGAACGGATATTTGCAATTCTCCTCCGGATCGATCCTGCAATCAGCACTACAAGATATTGTCCTAATAGTTTAAGTTTATTCTTTACAATTGACGAACTAGAAGAACTAGAAATCTTACCATACCATAACCGTTTTATTTCTGGATCCCAGGATGGAAAAGTTGAATGGGTGAATGAAAGGAATATGATATTCAGAGTCGAATTTGCTGCTAAAACAACAAATATTAATGTCCAAAGAGGTGGTTTTCGGCATGTTCAAGAACTGAGTTTTGATTAAGGTCAAAAATTATGGAATATGAGAAAATATAATTGAACTTAATTTATTAGATTGCGTGAGATATCGCGTCGTGCCCCCTGGACTTAAAAATTTATGATGATTTTTTGGTTAAATTGTTTTGAAAGCCCACACCTACACACATTTTGCTATCTCTTCATTTATGTAACACAATGGCATTATGCTACTCATTTTGTTGTTATCTATACACGTGGGTATGTACGAGTATTGTGTGAGTAATTAGTTTTTATTGTGGAAATTAAATTGCATACTTTTTAAAATGATCCCTCGTATTTAACTGCTGTGACACCCTTTCAATTATGTGACAACCGAATTGTGCGCATTTGAAGGCAAATTAATGAGCAGTGTTTTGTTTGATTTCGCATGGCATACGCTGATAAGATGTTGCGATTTTTGACCTATTGTTTCACGTCGATTTTTTTCCCACCCATTTGTGGATGTGTATGTAGGTATGTATTGCTGTGATAACTGATTAATGGAAAATTTGTATTGTTTGCTTAAACAAATGTTGTGATATTATATGGTATTGTTGTTGTTGTATGTGTGTCGGCTCTTTTGTGATTATATGTGTATTTTATGATTTTACAAATTTTATTTGGAACTGTAGCACATTGTAAACATAACTGCATACAAATATACTATACATACATATAAATATTCATGTGTTCATTCACGCCAAATTTTAATTAAAGCAATTTAAATGAATAAATATGAAATTAAATACATACATACATACATACATACATACATGCATATGTCTATATGTCAGCAATTTAATACAAATTTAAAGCAATACAGTTATTTTGAATTGTTTTTGTATATTTGCCAATGCCGATATGTACAAATGTGTTCCATACAAATTTAACTTTCCCACAATATCTGAATTTTATAATTAAAATAACAAATTGCCTGCCAATCATTAACGCTCACCAATGTACATAAATACATACAGACAATGCAAAACAGTTCGAGGAATGCATAAAAAATATTAAAGCATAAATTTAACTTGATTTACCAAAGCTTATTATGGTTGCGTTTTACTCTAGAGACCGACAAATTGTTGTTGTAGCTTTTGTTGCACTTGAAATGCACAGTTTTAGCACACACAAACATGTTTTTTATTGGCAGTAATATAAATAGGCTGATAAGTAATAAATTAGTATCAATTTACATAAATGACCAACGGGGCGTATGAGCAACTTCACAGCAACTAGTGGCAAATGCATAAAGCAAGGGAAGTGCTCTCGTGAACTTTTCATATTTTCATGGGAATGAGACTAGTAGAGTGCATCTCAGCGCTTGTTGTGAAAAAAGTTAAAGTATGTAAAAACTGAAACTAGTCAAAAGAAACGTAGGAAAACTTCGCTTCCCACACCCTTCCCACACTATATTCGAATTGAATTTAGATTATTTGAAATCAAGATATTTTCTTTTGAAGTTACTGTGGATTACAGAACTAAAGAATACCCACTCATTCACATAAAAAGCGATAATGTCGACCAACTACGTGAGCGCTTAAGTCACTCACTTTATTGTTATACTCTCGCAACCTGTTGCACAGAGTATCATAGTTTTGTTCACATAACGGTTGTTTGTGTCACCAAGAAATATAAGAGTTAGATATGGGGTTATATATACATAAATGATCAGGATGACGAGTGGATTTGAAATCCGGATGTCTGTCCGTCCGTCTGTCCGTCTGTCCGTGCAAGCGATAACTTCAGTAAAAATTAAGATATCTTAATGAAACTTGGAACACATGTTCCTTGGCACCCTGAGGAGGTTGCTTTCGAAAATGGGCAAAATCGGTCCACTGCCACGCCCACAAAATGGTGGAAACCGAAAACCTATACAGTGTCCTAACTAAGCCATAAATAAAGTTATGAAAACGAAATTTGGAACATAGGATCCCATTAGGGAGGGGCACATTTGGATGTAATCTTTTTGGAAAAGTGGGCGTAACCCCCAAATAGGTTTTTTTTATATAACTCCCAAACCAATAAAGCTATATAAACCAAACTTTCTGCAGTCGTTTCTTTTAGCCATTTCTTTATACAGTCCAAAAATGAAAGAAATCGGGTAATAACCACGCCCACCTCCCATACAAAGGTTAGGTTGAAAATTACTAAAAGTGGGTTAACTCACTAACGAAAAACGTCAAAAACACCAAATCTGCCGTAAGAAATGGCAGAAGGAAGCTGCACTACGATTTTTTTACAAAATGGAAAATGGGCGTGGCGTCGCCCACTTATGGGTCAAAAACAATATCTCAAGAACTATTCGACCGATTTCAATGAATTTCGGTATATAACACTTTCTTGACACCCTGATGAATATGGGCGAAATCGCTTCACAACTACGTCTGCTTCCCATATAACTGAATTTTGAATTCCATCTGATTCGTTCACTTTATAATCTATTCATAAGGAACCAATGAAGCTAGCGGAATAAAACTTTACACAAATACTGTATTTGAGCTGTGACATCACTTGTGGAAAAATTGTCAAAATCGGACCATGACTTTTCAAGGCCCCTGATATCGAACATGAAGAACTCAGTGCCTAAGGTTAATTTTTCACCGAAAATATAGGTAAATCCCTCAGATATTTTAATGTAATTAATTCCCTCTGAATTTTTTTCTTATAACAGTTTATCTCTGTACCTGAAATGGTAAAAATCGGGTCATAACTTCCCCCAGATCCCATATACCTAATTATAAGTAATATTAAATTAAGTGAGCGTATAGTCTTCGATATATCGTATCTTGATGATGAAAACGAGTGAAATCGGTTTAGAAATTACCTCAGTCCCCATATACTATTTATGATGATTTTCGTTATTCTATTGAACTTTATACCAAATATATGGGTCGACTTGTGTTATCTTTATAAAATTACATCAATAAATTGCGAGAGTATAAAATGTTCGGTTACACCCGAACTTAGCCCTTCCTTACTTGTTTTTTTTTTCATTTGTTGGTCGCTGATAATCGAGGTGACATAAAAACGAAGTAAATTTGTCACATCGAAGTTTGATCAAATCGCAAATTGCCGTGCAAATCAGTGAAGTTATAAAAACTCTGTCAGTATATTTATGGGAGTGGGAGTGGAGTGGGAGTGTGTGAGTATTTACGGTTTATTGAAGTTGTATATTTTTAGAGTAGGCGATGATATGCTTTTTTTGTATATGCAACTAATAAACCATTTAGTAAGAAGTTTTTATGCTAGTTTTTAAGGTCATTAAATAAATGTTACAAGAATTCAAGGAAGAGCAACATTAAAAATTATATATTTCTATTCAACAAATATGAATCGATCTGTTATCTATCAACAAATCTTTAATAATAGGTCCTACTGAATTTTGGTATTTGGAAAAAAAAAACATTAACATCTATTTCTAATAATCGTCTTAAGGCTGCAAAAAAATCTATTTTTTTGTTTTGTTTTAAATCTCTTCCAAAACTATTCAAGAATATGTCTTTAAAATTCCAGAGGCCAATTCGACATATTTTCGAAGCTAGAGCAGTTTTAGTGGCCGAGCGTCGGGCAGGTGCGTATGCTCTCCGAAAACTTTAAAGAGTGTTTTCTCGAGTTTTCATTTTCACAAGTGTTAGAAATCAGTGCCGGCGATAGCAAAAAGAATATATGTCCGATCGAAAAAAAAACCAAAGTGATCTAGCTTCAGTATTAAATTATCTTCTATTTGAACTAAAAAAGTTGGACAAAAGTATTATTTAAACTACTTGTTTTGCAACTTAAAGTCAATTTTTTTTTCTTAAAAAAGTGATTTTTTTTCAAACTTCGAAAAAATTTGTAATTTTATAACTTCTTCGGTATTTTTTTAGTTCATAAAGAAAATAAACTTAAAGGAATAAAAAAAATTGGTTCGACTGTTTCAGATGCATCGCACGACCTCTGGCACCGATTTACAAGTGCAGACTCCAGGTGCTCCAGAAAAATACTTACAACTTTGAAAAAATTTCAATATTTTTTAATAAAAAATATTGTTTTTTAAGCCTTAAATATAGTACACTATCGTCTAAAAATTCCGTTTACCGCAATCATTTCCTTCCCTTTCAAAAAAAATTGCTAAAAAAAACGTTTTTTTCGGCTTCTAAAGCAGACACTGTCTTAAGATCACTCACTAATTAAGGGATCACTCACTATGTTGTAGTAGAAAAATCTCTCGCAACTTAAAAAAAAATTCTAGTACCAAAAAAAAATGGATTTTTATTTTGTCCGAATGAGTCCGAAGAATTATGAACTAAACTAAACTAAAGGGTCTTATAAGGAAAGTAGTCGTGGTTGTGAACCGAATTCGCCCATTTTTTATCCGTGTTATCAGGGTGTAAAGAAAATATTATATACCGAATTTCATTGAAATCTGTCGAGTAGTTCCTGAGATATGGTTTTTGACCCATAAGTGAGCGATGCCACGCCCATTTTTCATTTTGTAAAAAAATCTGAGTGCAGCTCCTTCTACTATTATTTATGTGAAATTTAGTGTTTCTGTCGTTTTTCGTTAGTGAGTTAACCCATATTTAGTAATTTTCAACCTAACATTTGTTTGGGAGGTGGGCATCGTTATTATCCGATTTCAACTATTTTCATGGTGTGTGGTGGGGTACGTAAGAGAACCGACTGCAGAAAGTTTGGTTTATATAGCTTTATTGGTTTACGAGTTATATATAAATAACCGATTTGGGGGCGGGGCCACGCCTACTTCCCCAAAAAAACTACACCCAAATATGCCCCTTCCTAGAGCGATCCTTTGTTCCAAATTTTATTTTTATAACTTTATTTGTGGCTTAGTTATGACACTTTATGTGTTTTTGGGTTTCGCCATTTTGTGGGCGTGGCAATGGTCCGATTTCGAAAGCAACCCTCTCACTGCCCCAAGGAACATGTATTCCAAGTTTCATTAAGATATCTAAATTTTACTCAAGTTACAGCTTGCACAGACGGACAGGCGGACGGACGGACAGACATACGGATTCCAAAAAATTTTGGGTTTTTTTTTATATGGAAAATTAACAGTCGAGAACATAACATTTATTAAAGAAGAGCACATTCCTGAAGATTTTTAAAACTCTTTTGCAAAGTCGCTGTCTGATGCATAAAACGAATGACGGTGAAAACGATACAGTAGCAAGCGCTAAGGATACCCAATATCAAGATTAATCGTCTAAAAACTGAATCTAAATCTCAATATTAAAACTGGATGAACCAGGACCTAAAACTAACACTTTATCGGGATTTGACAGACCGAATCATATCAAGAAATGGATCTGCCAATTAGCGACCTAAGTCATGAGATATTCCTAACCAGTGGGTAACTAACATTTCTGAAAGAGTTGGTACATATGTAAGTCACTGGGTATGGGTCTATAATTTTATTTAATCACTAAATATTATAAAATTTGGAAACAAATAAACAAAAAACTGTTTTTTTTACTTGGAATAAAAGTAAAAGTTCTATGTCTCTAAAATATATTCTATATATTTTCTATATATTAGAACAAATGATTGAAAAGGATTATATTGGATTGATTATTTTTACGGATATATGCTGAATAATTTCAGTTGAGAGAATAAACTATTGTATATGTATTATAAATTATTCTTTAAATTACATCAATCCTGTAATAAGATATTTAAATTTTTTCGTACAAAACAAGGTATAAAATTGTTTTATATTTATTTTTTCCCGAAAATAATATTACGATAAAATTGTTATTGTTTCTTTGAATATTTGACTATTAACGGTCTCTTTGTAGTCAGCACAAGAAAAAAGATGAAAAGCTGCGAAAAATTCAATTTTTAAGAGGAACAAAGTAAAGAGCACGTAAACGATAATAATTTGGCTAAATTTTTACTTTCTTGCGTGGAAGTGACATTATTAAAAATTGTAATTAAAAGTGTTTTGGGCAATTACTATCATATTACCGTTAGCGCCTGGTTGCGAAACTTTTTTTTAAGTTTTTTGTTTTGAAGTCATATTAATTTATTTCCTCTTTTTTGCGAATCATTTTTTTCACGCCGCTAAAAGTCGCACTCAATGACCTAACCAATGAGGAAGAACGCACTT